>NC_091759.1:15658554-15776054 GCF_043380555.1 Nothobranchius furzeri | reverse complement strand
GCAACATTCCCAGTGTCTGGGTCTTCTAGAACAAGGAACGTCTACCATTAGTCCTTTGTCATGCCAAAGCATCCTGGGACCATTCCTGTGTGGGATTACTCACGGATCTGGAGAATATCACGGCTGAGCATAGTTTGAGTAGCCTGTTCTCAGTAGAATCTCGCTACACACACCCAACCCATGAAACTAACCACAGTGGTGCTAACACACGGTGAAACAGCAAGCCAAACTCAAACAAAGTTTGAATAAAACAAAAAACATGTGAAAATGACTATTTGGACCAACCTATCCAGCCAAAATACAAATATCTTGTTCCTTTAAACCCAAGCAGACCTCTGCTCTGTGAAAATCCTTGGCAGTGACAAAGTGAGTTAGTCTCTACACATCAAACTTCTTTATAATGAACTGGCGACCTGTCTAGGGTGTCCCCCGCCCCCTGCCAGGTGACTGTTGGAAATAATCTCCAGGTCTTTACAACCCTTACAGGTAAGAAGATGAATATTAAGCTTCTGCACCATCTGCTTTCAGCTGGCACTGATGTCATATCAGCCATGCCGACCTACCATCCTGATCTACTGAATGAATGAACATGAGCTTAGACCTGACCTCTAATGTTCTCCCCTTAAAGCTGACTAGTTGCCTCTTCTCTCTTTGCTCTTTCACTCAGAGGCAGGTGCTCACCTGACTCTGAGTGAAAGAGCAAAGAGAGACTGCTGCAATCAAACGGACATCAAGAAAATATGATGGTTGACGGTTAAAAGGCATAGGAGCTGCAAGAAGACAAGGGGTAGGAGATGTGCAGTTGGAAGGAAGCCATGGAGAGCTGGGAGGCACTGATAGAGGAGGGGGCGGGGCATGACAATGGGAAGGGTGTGGAAACAGAAGAGAAGCAAGGTACTTACTTCCCTGTTTATCCGAATCTAAGAGATGCCAAAAATTTAGTAGCAAGAAGAGCAGAAAATAGAAAGAGAAAAAGAAAGAGAAGAGGAGAAGAGACAAGAGCTAGTTATTGTGATTAAAGATCAGGAGGAAGGGGTGATGAAAGGGTTAAAAAGAACCTGTGGAGAGAATATTGTTCAGAAAACTCAGACTTTCATCTTTGTAAAAGAAAAATATAGTTTCATCTATTTTCCCCTGAAGAGGTAGGATTGTCTGGTCAACGGTAGCCTGGCGCATCTGTGATTGTTGAAAAGAGAATAGAAGAGATGGAGGGTAAAGAATGAAAGTCTGACCAAGCTTTAAGATAACCCCGACATGACCCGACCAAACGGCTTCAGTAATGAAAGCAGGCAGCATCGGACAACACCTGGAAAACACAAAATACCATCGGACACTTCCAAAGCTTTGAAATGGATAAAAATCACCATCACCGCACCTGACTCCTTCTATTTAAGATTGGTCTGCCAAACTTTGACTGGAGCAGGGTTCGCCAAAAGGAAAACCGTTTTTATTTAGGAATCAAACAGAATTTCAGGAAAATAAAATCCTGAAAAAATTAGGAAAACAAGATTTTAGGAAGATTTCATCCAAACAAAAAATGTATTTTCTTTCTGCCCGTGCATGAGCCAAAACGTACGGAAGCTGATTGCCGTCAGTGTGAGGGAAAAAAATAAAAAACAGGAGCAAAGTCCCGTTATAACGAGATATCCGTCTAGTTTTAACAAGAAACTTTTTTGTTAAAACATATTTATCATCTCATAGCAATGAGCTAGCTCATGGTGGTAAAACTCAGACATCTCGAGGAATTTTATCATCTCAACCAGAAGAAAGTGACGTTTTTTTACATAGCAGTAACTTTGGTCAAGCCGTCCTCCATTTTGAAATCAGAAAAACCCGCCGTCATCTCCACGCAAATGTGCAGAACTTCCGCATTCTAGTTGAGGCGCCGCTTTCAAAGTACAGTAGACTTCCTGTTCTTAAACTTTTACATTTAAAAACTTTGAAACTTTTTTACATTAATAAAATAAAATGCATAAAAAATTTGTCCCAATAGTGAATTAGAAATGTTAGGAAGCTGTCAGTCTGTCGCCTTGGCAACACGGCGGAGCTAGCGAGTATAACTTTATTCACTTTATTGACCCTTCTGTTGTGGAATTTGTCAACAATATACAACAATTCGCTGTTGTAATTCGTCAAAGTTAAACATCACGAACGTGAATAACAACACAACATATAACCTCCATTTTACTGTCTTGACCTTTATTGAGAAAAAATAAATTTTTACGTCTTTATTTCCATAATGTCTATTACGTTATAATGAGAAGCGTTCCTGTTATTTCTAAATACCGCTTCTTTTGTTCTTCGTACTGACAGCAATACGCTTCCGTAATAAAGTCCGGGTACAACTACAAATATAACTCAGATCTACCATCATAGACACACTATTCTATAGTTTTAGTTTAGTCACTTACAGCCAGTTTGGACTAGATAGAAACCGTCGTTTAAGGGTGGCATAATAAACCCACCAAGGGCATTAACATTATCTGGTAATGGTACATTGTAAGTCTAATTTTCATTGTATTTCCAGTATATGCTACACCAAAACACTTCACATTAATCTGCATCTCAGTGCAACAAGAAACAATGCAGTGAGACAGCCGTGTAAAGCTTCATGAGTAGCAGAATGGCTCACGCCATTTCTGTGAACGAAGGACAAAAGTAGCATATAAAACTGAACTCGCAAAGGCCATCTTGAGTCACCTCTGCTGCAGAAAACCACAGCATGAATGAGAGGGGAGAGCAGACGCTCTCTGTAGTTTGACCTTGGAAAATAGCAAAGTTTGATTTATTCCAGCGTCGCTCTCTTCTGTGAATAAGTTGAGATTGTTTTGCAGCAATGATGTGAGCTGGAGGTCTTGGCATGACATGCGGGCGTAGCTGTAGATGGCACAGTTAATGACACAAAGGTCCTTAGAGCATTCGCTCTAATGGAGCACTTACAGAGCACTAAAGGGGATAAAGTGGCCACACAGAACACAGCAAGCTTTCACTGGCCTCTTCTGCCTACTTTCCATTTTCTTTTGTTTGGCAAACAAAAACAGAAATGGAGGATGTAATGCAGCATTGTGGGCACACCACACACCCCCAGCACACACACACACACACACACACACACACACACACACACACACACACACACACACACACACACACACACACACACACACACACACACACACACACACACACACACACACACACACACACACACACGTTGGCTGGTTCAGCCAAAAACAACATCAAGAATGTTGTGTCCCTTTTAAGTTTCCATTATGAGCTCACAGCTACAGTAGGTCTGCACATGGAGTTAGACTATCTCATGCGAGGGTTTGGAAATAGGATCTCGTGGGGGTGAAAACTGCTGCTGGAACTGGAGAGAATTCCTGAGACTCTTGAGCTGAGCTGTAGGTAAGACTACAATACCTGAAAGCAGGCTCAGCGGAGCTGGATTTGCCCAGGTACTCCTTTGCTAAAGCATTAGTGAGTCACAAGGCCCACTGCTTTGAGCTTACGGGCTCTTGAATGATCCTCAGTCTAACAGTGAAACAGTCTGACCACAAAGCTCACATGTACTGGAACACATAGATATACATGTTATAGGTTCAGTCATTAGGCTAAGGCTAACACCGTGTGTCTGGTGCCTGCTAAAGCCGTGGGTCAACCCTAACAACGTAACACCAGGCAGAAGAAAACCAGAGATGGAGAAGGAGGGGGGAAAGCAAAAGGAGCGGGAAGAATCAAAGTTTTCTTACATCTATGTAGTTTGCATTGACATAATCAGAGCTGGGGTCTGCAAGCAGAGAGTGGAGCTTGACACGATGTCGATCATCTAGGATGGAAAAACAGAGCAATTAGTTATTAAGAAAATTCTGAAATTTGGTGATTTGTTTCAAAAGCTGTATAATTAGTGTTCAGCCTGATTTTGTGTTAACCTAAAACCTGAAACCACTGTTATTTACAGGAACTGGATAGAAATAAATATTAGTGAAGCTGCACCATGAACTTGCAAAAAAATAACGTATTGGAAAAAAAAGTCTTAATAAAAAAAGAGCGACAAGTCCTGCTTAGACTCACTCACACAATCAGGGTCTTTTTTAAACATCAAATTACTAATTACAGCTTTATATCTAGGAATTATTAGGATTTTGCGACTAAGTAATGAGATATTAACTACATGAAGAAACAAGAGTCGGCAACTCAAAAAATTTATCTGAAGTGTATTTGTAGTTTGTACTCAGGAAAACAAGCCATTTGTTTAGATGAAGAGGGCGGGACTTGTAGTGTGTACTGCAGCCAGCCACTAGGAGGCGTTTAGGTTAGTTTTAGCTTAAACCTCCATGTTGCACCCCCTTCTCATCTTTATATGAATCAACTTGTTGAATGCAAACATGGAAGAAACCTGAACAGAACAAATGAAAAAGGCTGACCATGAACAAAAAACTGCAAGTAGTAAAAAACATTTATATTATTTAATTATATATCAGTATCACAGTAATAAAGTGCTTGCCACCAGTAGATCCTTCACTAAAGTGCAGAAGACATGTATTGATCTGGATACAGCAGATTATTGATGAAGGTACTAATCCTAACACTCCAACTGAATGCTTTAGGGTCAGAATAGATTGATGCCGGTTTGCTACAATAATCCACAAGGGGTTAAAAATAATGAGAGAGTCTGTCAACATATGCTGAAGGAACATGCAAAAGTCTGAAAACTCATCCTGAGAAATTGTGGCATAAAAGGTGGTTTGTCAAAGGCCACTGCAGAGCTTTAATCTTTTTTTTCCACACTAATCAAAATGGAAGCCCAAATATATTTTCAAAGAAATATTTGATCCAAAAATTGCCGCATCATAGTGGATTGTTGAATTATTAAAGAACTAAACCTTCAAAAACAACCATTGCTGGTACATCATTTAAAAGTACTTTTTAATAAATATACAAGAGAAGTGTAGCTTCTGGTATGATGCCTTTTGAATGTCTGATGTGTACTTCAGTCTCTTTCATAAGATCACATCTGATTAAAGCTGCAATAGCAAACATACAGAACAAGCTAGGTTTCGAACTGGTAAACCACATTGCCAGAGGAAACGGGAGAGTGCTAAACACCAGTTGCTCTTTTCTAGGTGTAATCGTCTTTTGTTGTCCATGACTTAAAACAATGTTTTTCTTTTTGGGACTCTGGTAGTTTGTACTAAATTTGAAGCAGTAGCATCCAGCTGTTTCTTCTTCTCTGGTATTATTGAGCTGCAAACATCTGCACCATTTTTAAAGCCATTTTAAAAGTGGACGTTTTTGTCCTCTAATGGCGCAAGTGTATAGTAAATTTTAAATCTGTTGCTATGTAAAAACTATAAATGTAAAAATTTCAAAATTTTAGATATTTCATAACATAATCAAGACTGATTTGTACTAAACACCCCCAGGCAAAAAATGTATTTTTTAGAAAATAACTCGGTTTTTGTGTTGTTTTCATAAATTACAGCATTGACTTTGAGTATTCAAACTGGCATTTCAAGGGTTAAAAGCCTCAAAATGATTGAATTTGTTTATGGTTGAGCAGGGCTGAAGTTGTTCAACAGATCTATGAAAAAAAGCAAAACAAATATGAATGTACACATGTTTTATGGCCACTTTTACAAGCGGACGTTTTTGTCCTCTAATGACTCTTTAGGATGAAATGTAAAGTGAAGCTTGAGGGTTAAAAATAAACACTTCCAAATGCCTTAATGGCAACCCACCATGATCACTCTGATCTCTGCTTCCCCCTCACCTGTTGCACCAAACAGGCTTGTGATGCATTATTTGCTGATTGAGTTGATCATAAAATAGCAGTCATGATGCTACTTGTATCATGAACCATATTCAATGGAAAAATTGGATCAATTTAAATTGGTTTCAAGCAGGTAATTTCTAATAATGCCTGAGGAAGGTAAACTGTTGTTTACAAAGAATCCTTTGGTAGATTGTTTTCTTTGCTTTCTCATATTATGACATCATTATGATTTATTTTTACCGACTCTAAGTATATGTAAACCTTTAGGACCGAATACAAAGGTTTGCTGCATCTTGTGATAACTCTGACTGGTCAAACTCCAGTGTCATGTCCGACTCTTCCACTGGTGACAAGTGACGGTACGCTTGTATTTTGTTTTTGCTTTAAAGACCCGAAGTTGAGGAAGACGCTGCAGCCAGGTGCTATCGTGGTGAAATTGTGTTCACAGAAAATACCGAGATGAAGGAAAACGATGTGAACGTGTTTCTGCTCTGAGTGAAGATTAGCTGCTGTCACTATAGGTGCTAAGTGGATGTTTTATTCCTGGACTACTTTTGTGTTCCTTCAGGATGTGGTTGCCTAGCAATACCTTTACCTTTCACCCATGCCAGCTAATTAAGAAGGCTGCAGTGGGCACAGTGCCACTGCTGGTAGTTGTAATGAGCAAAGGGCTACAACATAATATAAAAGTCTCTTTCTCCTTTCTGTGATGCTTTCTTAAAGAAGAAAACTATTAAATGGAGGGTTAACTAGAACAGAACTCTGACCCCGGCTGCACACTGGAAGCTTCGGCCGTGGGGACGGGTTACTCGCGACAATCACTGCACTCCAGTTCACATCGGGGGGTGGGGGGTGGGTGGCGGGGGGGTCTCAGCAGCGAAGTGGCTTCTCTGCCGTGCTCCTCATTCAACTTGTGACATCACAAAATCCCTTGAGACTTCAAAGGTTACGGTTTGTTTATGCAATCAGCCATTGACACCCCCCCCCCCCCCCCCAAAAAAAAAGGGACATCACGTTATCGCTGTTTGATATATGTTTCTCTCCACTGCCAGGATTAGAGCCAATGAAAACACACCGCTGTGCTTCTGGAACGACACAAGGAGTAAATAAGTCGATGGGTCACATGTAAGCTTCATTTACATGAAATTGCATTGCTGCTGTGCTTTTATTTAGAAAGTTACCAGGAAATAACACACGGAAACCGTGTATAGCCCTATGTTAACTGCAGAAATTGACGTGCCCCAGAAGCGGCTCGCAGAAAAAATGGAACCCGGTCCGAGCTTTAGCTTGTTGGATGAGAACTGCAGCGTCGCGGCTGGTTTGTGACACTCCACAGGCTGTGATGGATTCTATTTGAAGCGGTGACATTCCGCTGCCATTCCGTGCCGCTGATGCTTCCAGTGTGTAGTAGGGGTCAGCGAACAGAACAGCACACCAGAAAAAGGTAAGTCAAATATAACACCTTTTGATTTTGTAAGTAAACAATATCTAAAGTTTTTTGTGCATCAACCAATCAGGATCTGCCCCTTCTCCCCCTGACGCGGTATCCTGTTTCCCCTTGTTATCCCACCCACCTGATTCCTGATCACCCTCATGTATTTAAACCTTCTGTCCATGCTCCGTCTCTTCTTCCTGCTGCATCAGCCGACCCATAATCATTCATCATGAACAGTCAGCTTCCTGCTCACCTGCATTCTGGTTCAGCTGTAACGTGACCACAGAGGATTGCTCTTCACAGATCAGTGTTCCTGTGAATGTAGTTGCTAGTATTGCACAAATGTTTATGGTAAAAACTGATAGTTTCTGAAGACTACCCTGAGCTGAGCAACGCTTCAGTAACTGGTACCAGTTATCTAAAATCTGTGTGTGTTCTGTAACGATGACAGAAACACTGGCATGACTGGAGAAGACCAACATCAGGCTCTGATTTATGTAGCGTGATCCTGGTTGGTGAACAGAAACAACATGAACTGTTGAACCGTAAATCTGAAGAAATGGGGGCAAAATTTCAGCTTCAAAAAAACTTTTATGTTGCCTCTCTAAAATTCTTGTTAAACGATCAATTTTATTAACTCAAACCTTGATTAAAAATGTGCTTTATCGTGTTTACTTCATCTTCTAAACGACCAAGAGAGAAAAGCTGTCGGGAAACTTTGGGTAATTTGGGACAAACGTCTCCATTAAATGAGTAAAATGTTACGGGGAACCGACACGGTCTGGTATGGAGGCAGGAGAAACCAGCTCTGACACTTCCTCCTTGTAAGCTGCTGTTCAAGCACGCATGAATACTCACGGCTGAGCAAGCTGTCATGTCTCCCTTTGGTTTTGTCTTTCTTTTTTGTGACATCCCAGCCATCGAAAAAACTCTGCAAAATCAGAAAGTACAAGTTCAGTTACATCCCAAGGAAAGCTGCTTCCAGCTCCACTTTCAGACATCAGCACCAGCGTCATCCTGAATACTCGTTCTCCATAACGACCTTAAGACCTCTTCTGCCAGAGTTGCATCCTATTATATCTTTAGAGAGAAAGGAAACAACATGACGGCGACTCTCTTGCACTTTGAAAGTCACAATCAGGAAGCTTTTGCTAATGTGCTCCAAACTGTTACCCAGAGGTCTGATAAGCTCCAGCGTTACAGAACCCTGCCAAGTCATCAACTAGCATCTGCCACAACACGGAGCTGAGAGGCGAGGCTGTGAGATGACTCGCTGCACTCGTTCTCATTCTACATGCAGCGCCGACCGAAGAAGCCGTTGCTGAGGAATACCGCGGTGGTAAACTGTCGAGTCTGTGACAGCTGTTTACAGTATGACACATTTACACCAAATCTGCTGCTGCAGGATGAGTCTGTGGGTTTAAATCGATACGAGGAGAGTGACAAGAGAAAAAGCTGTTACAGCTTGGCTCATTGATGGGCTGGGTTTGACTGCTGTACCAGTAGTACCAGGGTCGGATAGATGAAGACTTTGCAGTGATTACCTGAAGGAAATTCCTTTCCTATAGGGACCTTTACATGGAGAAATGGCTTTAATAGGTGACTGATGAGCTAACGACTAGTCCAAGTGCTGCAAGTATAACAGTGTGATATTTTATCAGCTTTTACCCGACCTTGCCACTGGAGACATAAGCAGCGTGGTGTAATAGCTGCAATTTCCTCAACAGCTCACTACTTTTCTGTGGCAGACTGGCAGCGTTGCACATTTGATCCCACAAGATTTTCAAAAAAACCTTAGAGTTGCAAGACCACGCGTGGTTTTGGAAGTCTGCGTGTCAGCATGCAGTGAAAGATGGCAGTACGAGTCTAAAAAGGTCTGCAGTTAATTTCTCTGTTCTGTTTACTGCTACTATGAAGGTTTCATTGGTGATGATGTCCTTTTTATTTACTAGTCAAGCAAGTGGAAATCTGATCTTTTATTTTGAAAGTTTCTAGACGTTTTACACTGCTTTTGTGTTTGACTTCCTGTCTGACCTGATCTGATCTGCTGACGCATTTTGGAAGCAAAGTGAGTAAAGATTTAGCAGAAGGATACAACACTACACTTCTGTAGCGCGTCCACAACGTGATGCTTCGTAGCCCGTGGAAACACACCCATGTACTACAACCGTGTTTAATTACTGCGTAATACACTTAGCAGACGTTACGAGAAGCCTGGTCACATGACCACCAGTTCTGCAGCATTATTATTCCTGCCACCTGCCCAAAACATCTGTAGAGCTCCATATAAATAACTGCATGATGTGAAACTGACAACAAACATTTAAAAAATAACGTCACTACGAATTAGTCTTTGCTCCTGCCAAACCAGCTCTTAGTCTACAAAAGACGCTGTTTACAAAAAGAAAGCCAATTATTTCTATTTGTTTTTTAATTGCTTCCAGGCTCGATGTCTTCTTGAGCTAAGTGTTTGGATGTGTTGCTCCAGTCCACACGTCCTTCAGGAATAACCGGAGCCACCACTACACCTGGTAATCCCACGGATGTTGCTAAAGGCTGCTTTCATGCTGGCATTCTGACCTGCAGCATTCTACTCCTGCAGCTGTGCATGTGTGTCGTGTAAAATAATCAGAGCCTCGTCTGAGTGAAATGCAAGAAAAGCCTGTCATCATGCCTGGAGCTCGTTTAAGGGCATGGCGTGAGAGTGACAGCAGCAACAATAGCAGCACAAACACACGGTGAAACATTTAAAAGATGGTCGTCAAAGACCACGGTGCAGCTCGATATCTTCAGTGTCCATCAGCACCAGGGCTGAAAAATACATGAGAAACGGTTGCGATATTGTAAGATCAATAATAATCATTTCAATATTGTGAATGAATCTAATCAATTACAGACTAAAACTGAACAGGGTGCATGTAAGATAATTAGGTGAACAACCCCTTCCTAAAACACCCACAACCTGTGCATGGAGAGTTTTCAGTGATCTCATCACATGGTTACCTGATGTGCAGCTTTAACCAGAATTAAGCAACATGAGGGAGTTGGTTTCTGGAACTAAACTCTGTCGCTGCTGGATCAGGAAGTACAAGTTTCTCTGAGGACTGGGAGGCAGAAAATGTCTTACTCATCAGTGTTGTTCGTGATATTCAAACATCTCGCCTGTGATTGGCTAGTCTAGTCTCTAATTGGAGGAAAGCCTTGAGGAGTTCTGCTGTGTGGTGGGGTTGCTAATGCTAACTGTTAGCTTCTATCAGCTGAGATTAGGGATGGGTACCTTTGACATTTGAATCGATCCGGTACTAATTCCCGGTACCTACGAATCGATACCGGTACTTAACGGTACCAATTTTCGATACTTTTGAGTGTTTAATATTTTAATTATCTTGTATAATTAAATATATATTTTTCCCAATATATAATCATATTTGATAAATATCACGATAAATAACATACAACTGTTTGTATTTTAACATCGTCCTTGTAGTTTTATAAGCTGATAATTAAACTGAAGCAAACATCTTTACTGTGAACTAAATTTACTGTGTATCTTCATTCCTTTTGCCGTCTTTTTCATTTGATTTTTCCTACTGGGAAGTTAGAATTTCCGAGGAGAAAGCGAACGCACCATTAGCTGATAACAACGGTGGCAACGGAAGCTAACATATCAAGCTAACATTATCTTTAACAGCTTATTTAACTGCTGGAGCAGATTAAAACGATGATACCTCACACTTAGATCGTTGTTGCTGGTTTCTTCTTCACCCAATCACCCGTCGCATTTAGTAAAGTGAAGCCAAACTTTAGAGCGCGTTCATGTTTTTCTAGTCGGAAATTCGGAGTCCCGAGGAGAAAGCGAACGCATTAGCGAAACGGAAGCTAACATATCAAGCTAACATTATCTTAAACATTTCATTTACCTACCGGAGCAGATTAAGATGAGGATGTCTCACTTAGATCGTTGTCTGTCGCTGGTTTCATCTTGACCCAGTTACTCATCACATTTAGTGAAGTGGACCCAAGCGTTAGCGTGCGTTCTTTCTACCATGCTGCTCTGTTTACAACTCGCTCGCAGCGACCGACGACATAACGCTCTTGCGCATACGCAGCTGTCTTGGCAAGTTCTCCTTATGAAGGACGGGTACCGAAACAAGGCACCGTTTGAAATGACGTGAATCGGTGCTCGGTCGGTACTATGGAATTCGGTCAGTACCTTAAAAAGTACCGAATTCGGTACCCATCCCTAGCTGAGATATGCTCTGTTTTCTCCTTGATGCTAAACCAACAACTGCCTTCCCTGTCACGAGTCAGGATGGGTGAGTCCATGAATGTTAATTTTCAGTGTGACATAGATTTGAGTGACTTTTCTGAACCAAGTGTTTCTAGGTCTATTTTCTGTCATTGGCTAATACAGGAAATAGGGATAGAAGACTATCTTCACATTTAGCCTGCATGCAAAACTCAGGGTGACCGAGTTTCTCAAATACCAATTAAAAAACAACTTCTCAGTGAACTTGGTCTTTAAACTCCTTGAAAAGACTCTTCGGTTGCTTCTCGATATTTACGCGTGCTGGAGTGATCAGAGTTTTGGCTTCAGAAACAATAACAGTTAGTCAGGGAGTACGGCAAGCAAAAATAATAAATCCTGTCAGGTTAATGAAAATTGTAGAGAGGCACAGCTTTAATTACCATTACTTTTGATTTATTGAGCAAAAACATCCATTTTTCTAAAACTAACTGTTTGGGGTCAAAATGATGAGAATTGTAAAACTTCTCTCGTTGATGGTGACACATATTTTATAATTCAGCAGCTCTACCTCTAACAATACACGTACTGAGGGCATGACTCCTGCACACACCCCCACAATGCCTTCCAATGAATCTGATCAATGGCAGCGCTAGCCCGCCCCTGTGGGAAATAAGGGTTATGAAGTCTGACAGCAGAGTGCACGCTGATCCCCTTCATCTTGTTTATTTCTCCAGGCAACGGAAAGCCAGAGTGCGGAGTGAAAAAGCGACCCATATATTGATTTTGGTAGGGAGAAATTTGTTGGGCCCTCAGGGGACGGCTTAATGAATCGAAAAAGTGCATCAGACTTCCAGCAGGTAGAGGTGTGAAAAAGACTTATCACAGCTGTTTGATCCGAACGTCTTCTGACTTTGGAGGGTGCAGTTAGTGCACGTGACATGAAATAATCTAATCCATCAGAAATGACTCATGTAAATGAAACTAAACTTCATTTTACAGAATGATGATAAAGGGTAAAAATCCCCCAAAAAGTGGACAGCAGTGGTCCACGTTACTACAGACATGTGGATCACCGAGACGTCGCTTCCAGTTCGTTTCTCTTTTGCCTTAAAAGTAGAGGAAGAGAATCCTTGAAGCGAGACTTTGTGGGTCTGAGGCTTTCTCGCAGCATCCCGAGCGTTTCTGTGCAAATTCTTCATCAACAAACCCGCGAGCTTCTACTTTCAAGGGCCTAGCCTTGTGTGCTTTGTGAGCAGATGATGAAACAAATTACACATAACAGCTTTAAAATTTAGATCAATACAAATTCATATTCCATTTATTTATGAAAAGGCCCCACTCCACCACTTTCTCATGCAGAGGTTTGTGAGGCTCAGTGTTTATCGGGAGCGTTTAGGACTCACCAAGGATGAGGTATTATGGGTGAGTGCCACATTACGGCCCTCATTCATCCAGTCATCGCTCAGTTTTCTATAGCCAGCTGTACCTATTCAGGGCTGCAGAGGGCGCTGGTGCCTGTTCGTGGGTGACATGTGGGGTACACCTTGAACAGGTTACCAGGAAATCACAGAACTAAATGTTTTCTGGTAAGTGGCTGGTGGCCGTGCCTTTTGTTTGTTTGTCTAGCCGGGAAAAGTCCAACTACAGCAGACACCATCACTCTGGAAGCTCTGCTCACAAGAACTAGTGAACTGTAGATCAGTGGTAACACACGCCTGCATGCTCCAGAGCACTAAACTACAAAAACATCTGCTTTTATTGTGTTTTTTCATCTCTTCATGAATGCATTTGATGAGCAGCACTCGAGCTGCTTTGTTCATTTCCACGCAGGTAGAGAATGCAATTTCATTTTTCCCACACCGATTCTGCATTTACAGTAACAAACGGTTTAAAACACCAAGTTATTCATTTACAAGTGGGTTTTAGTGATTGTGTAGGTAGAAACTTGACCAGCAGGGCAAGCCAGTAGGACAGAGCAGCAGAGAAACGTGTTACTTCAGTAAATCTCTAGTTGTTCATCTGGGGTTCCAGTCCCAGCAGCTGTATGCATCTACCCACGTCAGCATTGGACAGTTTTCAGCTTCCTATCTTGTGCTGGTACCTCGTACTCCTGCTTGAAGCCGTACCCCTCGGACGTCTTCATCTGGTTGATGTGCTGGAGGAGATCAGCCACCCTTACGGCGGGGTGGAGCTGGCCCGTGTGATAAGGCGAGCTCTTCCTGCGACAGTGACGCTGGGGCGAGCCTCCCAGTAAGCTGCTGGACTCATTGACGGAGCTGCGCTGCTCGTCTGGGAACACAAACACAAGCAAACCGCTGATGCAATGGCTTTTTTTAGTCATGCAAATATGTTCTGAGGGCAGCTCGTGTTTTTGCAGGAATGTGAGTGCTGACTGGCGCTGCGGAATATTCAGACAGACAAGAGACTCGTCTGCTGAGAGCACCTTGAGTTCTGGCAGAACAGACTGCATGCACGCTTGGAAGTAAACACGGCTGAAGGTCGGGAAGGAGGGGACCGCTCTCTCTCCAGACATTTTCTCAACAGTACCCATATGTTCCTAACCGTCTTACTTCGAGCGTTGCAGCCGTGGGTGTCCATAAAAGAGTGGGCCATCCTCTCATCCTGCTGGAGAGTGCTCTGCTCCGTCATGCTGCAGTCCAACGAGCTCAGCTTCCGACTCTTCTCCTGCCTGTAGGACATAGCTGCCTTGTTCATGGCCACCTTCTTCTTGCTGTAGAGATGCAGGCAGAGGCAGGAGGACAGAGAGCAGTAACAGACAGAGGCCAGCAGAGAAGGGACAGAGTGAGCGCAAGACAGGCAAAAGAGATAAGGGAGAAAGAAAGGTGGAGGGTGGGTGAGGAGATGAGAAATTGTAGTGAGGGGGGAGATAAATAAGGGGGAGGAAAGATTGAAACTGTACAACGAGAGAAAGTGAGATCTGGTGATAGTGGGAGACTGTTGGTGGGATTGGAATACGGAGAGGGAAGAGAGGGGGGAGGGGGGGGCTGTAGTGTACGATGGGGCAGGATGGAGGGGGAGTAGCAATGCTTACTCCACTCCTGGGGCTACAAAAGAGCAAGCAGGGACGGGGATGGTGAGCAGGGGGAGAGAGAAGTAACTTACGGGTAGTAAGGGTAAGAATAGAAGTCTCTTCTGATTAGCATGAAGGAGGAGGAGAGGAGAGAGGCAGAGTGAGAAGAGAAGAAGAAAAGTGACTATGATTGGGCATCCGAACGATAAATGAAGAATGTGTTGGAATGTTCTCAGCCTGGAATTATGGTTCAAGCTATTACACATGATGATAAAGACCCCCGTCACATCAGCCGTCACATCCAGGCCCTGAAACCATTCCAGGGAATCGGTTTTCAACCAGAATTTACATTCATCACATCGATGGGTGGGATCCACACGGAGACTTGGGTAGGAAATACTTTAGTTAGAGAAAATAATCGGACATAAAATCGATCTGCTTCAACAGCAATATTCATCACTGACATGTGTGGACCAGTCTCACAGGTAAAGCTTTGGGTTAGCAGATGTGGTCGTTTATCACCAGACAGAAACTCTGAATGTTTTAATTAAAAATAATAAACAGAAAGTAAGAAACAAATAAATAAATTTAGATTAACTGAATTGAAATAAATTGAACTAAAGAAAAAAATTGTTTTGTTCTCATTGTTTTTTTAAAAAGTTGCATGCAACACGTGCCTATTAGCCAACAGTAAACTATTCTTGGTTCTGTAAGGACTGGAGGCAGTTTCATGTTTTTTTCTGTTAATTGAAGCTCATCTGACTGATTTTCTAGCATCTATTTTAGCACTGACTGCAACTTTCCTCGTCAGAAATCTGAGGAGTGACGGCGAAGTCTCAACATTACCGAGTGTAAATTTGACAGAGAAATTATAACTTCATTTTCACTCATTTACCACCTGCTGGCTGCTCATTACCTCCCATTAGTGTACCTGTCGACGAGTCTAATTCTACAAGAGAATAACGCTCATGAAAGTGTGCGGCTTTTCAAAGAACGCCCCGGCCTTTTAGAACCCGCTGAACTCTCACAAGTCTTTAGAAATGTTGGTTTCAAACCTTTTGCATGCATTTTTTAAATGAAAAAATAAATGTAAGGTTTATTTATTTATTGCTCTCAGGAGTGCAGTGCCCCCTATTAGTGGGTTGTGGAGCAGCAAGGTGCAGCTGCTGTGCTGCTTGCTGATGATGGCTAGAAGTGAAATGGCATTAACCAGCTTTTTAAAACAGTAAACACCATAAGAGGGTCAGAGAATGCCCATGGCACCATACAGGCTAGGACCGCCCCTGGCAATAAGACAAAGATGGGCATAGTTTTGGACAACCAGATAATTTGTAGATTTCACTGTAGCATTAATGTGTTCTCAAATGTATAAGGGAGGAAGTGTCTAGGCAAGGCTTCCTGCAGCTGCCACTGGGTGTAAACATAACTTCAGTTTTCTGTTTGAAGGGAAAATTGGAAGCTTCCAATTCCTGATGTCAAGGAGCGGCTGGAATGAGCATGAGTCAGTAAGCTTCTGGGGGAGGTATATCTGACATTAAATAGGAAGGACATGTAACCCAGCAGCTGTAGGTACTAAAAGAACAGAAGGTGTCTTAGAATGGAACCCTGAGGAACCCCTACAGAATAGCTGCAGAGGTGCAGAATGATCAGAAACATCTAACTTCACCCACCTGAGGTTTTGTGATGGGAGATGGTCACAGGCTGAGTTGTAGCAGTGTACAAGAGGCCGACATAAGCATTTGTTCTATACTGGCCATCGGCCGAAATTGTTCTTAAAAGTCGATTAAAAATAAATAAAAACCAGGCGCCCGTGTGGCCAACTGCCGCCACTACTAGACTGAAGAAAGGACCCGAAGGACCTCGACACACAGTTTTTTTAATGTTTTGAGTTTGTTTTACATTTGAAGTTTAATACATTTTAAGATATTTATTGACTTATTTAATTTTTATTGCAGACAGTGAGTGTTCGGTTGTCTTTCACAATCAATGTGCTGCTAAAACGTGTGTGTGTGTGTGTGTGTGTGTGTGTGTGTGTGTGTGTATATATATATATATATATATATATATATATATATATATATATATGTGTGTGTGTGTGTGTGTGTGTGTATGCCAACGGCAACAAAATTCTTTAAAAATCAGTGTCGGCCTTAAAAAAATACATATCGGTCGGCCTCTGCTGTGTATGTAGAAAAGGGCTTTGAGAAACAACTTTAAAAAAAATTGATGTGATGCTTGTAGCCTTTATTTGAGTAGGAATCTTAGATTCATTCACTGATTATAGAACCCTAACGTATACACTGACTAGGATTGATACCTTTGACACTTGGATCAATACAATATCAATTCCCGTTACCTATGAATCGAAACCGGTACTTAACTGTACCAAATTTTGATCCTTTTAAGTGTTTAATAATTATTTAAATCACTTACTAAATTAAATATACAGGGAGTGCAGAATTATTAGGCAAGTTGTATTTTTGAGGAATAATTGTATTACTGAACAACAACCATGTTCTCAATGAACCCAAAAAACTCATTAATATCAAAGCTGAATGTTTTTGGAAGTAGTTTTTAGTTTGTTTTTAGTTTTAGCTATTTGAGGGGGATATCTGTGTGTGCAGGTGACTATTACTGTGCATAATTATTAGGCAGTTTAACAAAAAACAAATATATACCCATTTCAATTATTTATTTTTACCAGTGAAACCAACATACCATCTCCACATTCCCAAATATACATTTCTGACATTCAAAAACAATACAAAAACTAATCAGCGACCAGTATAGCCACCTTTCTTTGCAAGGACACTCAAAAGCCACTATTTTTGACCTTTCTGAGCCTGTCAAGTCCTTCTTTTGACCCATTTTGCCAAAGGAAAGGAAGTTGCCTAATAATTATGCACACCTGATATAGGGTGTTGATGTCATTAGACCACACCCATAGGCGTCATTTTAACCGGGGACGCCGGGGACATGTCCCCGGCAAAATTTGTGATTGGCAGCTGTGTCCCCCCACTTTCAAAAAAGCCTGCTGATGAGGATTTTTGTTTTACCAGCTCAGATCTTATCCTGGGGTCGGCAACCTGTTCACATCAAAGAGCCATTATTACCCGTTTCCCACAGTAAAGAAAACACCGCAGCAGCCGCGGCGTTGTGGGCGGGGCCTACCCTCAGACAGCAGAGAGCTGCTCACAACCAAGTGACAGCAGCCGGTACCGGTCGCTCGCATGGGCGTCGCACCCGTGGGGGATTCCACACCCACACTTTTCCAGCTGTTTTGCTCACCTCCACACTAGTCTGGTTTCTTTACGTCACACTCTCTCTGTTTGCCTCATCTCCTTCTTCACCTCCACTTCTGACAGCCGATGTCGGGTTTCCAGGAGAGCAGGAGAGGGAGGGACGGAAGAGCTCGACTGAATTCATAATTTTACATCTTGACATTAGCTGTACAAAGTCTGAGTTTGATAAAGTGAAGAACACCAATTTGCAGAGGTTTATAACTGGCGCGGCGCCAGGTTTTCATTTTTGGGTGGACCACGGTAATTTTGGACGGACCTTAATAAGCAGTGACTTGAAGCAGGCAGGTCGCGCTAGAAAATGTCGTTTAAAAATACGTCATAAATGTGTTCCCCCGTCATTTTAATTTCTAAAATATGAAGAAAAACTCACAATTTAATTTTCATTCATTTGTCATTAATATGTAGTCTACACCCGTGCGTTAAGTGGACCATCTTCCAGTAAAAGCAAAGCATCCAGCCCATCTCTCCAAATGCGTAAAATGTGCATCAGCCGCTAGTTAGGCGTGCCGCGCGCACCATCAGCTGATCAGCCCAGACAAGAGCAGAGCAAACAGAGAAAGAATAGAGGATAATTGTGTCTGGATGTGGATGGAGATTACATTTTACAGCAGCCTGATCATCATTTAAATAAAACCATCACCTGTCTTCTAGTCCACGCTATCAGCATTATTTTAATTGGTGTGTGTGTGTGTGTGTGTGTGTGTGTGTGTGTGTGTGTGTGTGTGTGTGTGTGTGTGTTTTCCACTTCAAACACTGGTCTAACCAACCAGACCAGCGTGTCCAGTAACACATTAATGTTACAATTAAACAGTTTCACTTCATGTAGGCTAGGAACGTTTCACCTGCCGTGGCCCGACCGCTTCTGCTCCACATAAACTTTGTGCGTGATCAAATGTCTCTACAGGTGCTTTCTGAGCTGCTATCCTGCCTCAGACTGGATGCGCCATGCGTCTCCATATTATAGACGGGAAAAAGCGCTGTTCAGCCAAAGTTTCATAATTTCATAAAAAGAACATTTTTCCAAGCTCATCCATGCGCATCAGTGTGCGTCGGGGTAATTCTTTCAAAACAGCCAGCATCCTTGAGTTTATCCATCAAAATACAGTCAAATGGAAATATCTGTAAGCTGCCTTTTAACTGTTTTGCCTTCTTGTGAAGATTGTTGCAAAGAGAAACAAACTTGATTAACCCCAGAGCCACGCGCACTGCGCTGTACGTCGTGACTGTAAATGAGGGGAAACGATTTAATCGGATCCTTTTCTTTTCAACATGGTTTAATGTAAAGTTTCATTCAGTACAAACTTTAGTTACACCCATCTAACGAGACAGAGTCTGGATTTGTATTCTGAACAGTTTAAACATGTTTAAAATGGAGATGTGAGTGACGCGTCTAAAATTCGCACCTGCTCCGCTATTATGGAAATTAAACTAACAAGATGAATAAAATCAAATTATTTTAGGCACAGACAACATCCCCCACACTTTTGAAAATCTTGCAACGCGCCTGGTCGCTCGTGTACGTCAAAGTTATCTTTCGTAAGATGATAATCAATAAAACGATTTATATAAAGTGGATCCAGAAGTTGTAGCCTGTCTCTGCCTACAATATTTAGATATTTTTCACCCTGTTGGTGGTTTTACTGAGCAGGTGCCACTGTTGTCATACGTTTCTTTTAAAAACATGTTTAGACTGTTCAGAATACAAATCCAGGCTCTCAGAACCAGAGCGCATGTGAGAAGGTTCCTCCCACTGAAGCGAGTGTTTTCCAAACCCGGTCTCTCAGAGAGATTTGTCACTTAGAAAATGTTCCCTGATTATGAAACTTTGGCTGAATAGCGCTTGTTCCTGTCTCCAATGTGGCGACGCATCCAGGAGCCGTCTGAGGAGAATCCCAGAATCTCACATCCTCCAGCTCAGGAAGCGCATATGATTACGCACAAGCGTGACGCGTACCGGGTTGGACCTGTTCAGGTTTACGCAGATAATCTTTACATTTAGAATTGGCATACAGATGTAAAATTAATGCAGTAAAATATAAAGCTTTTTATTTAAATATCAATTCATTATTTTACAAGCACAGAGAGCCGCATCAGATGGATGGAAGAGCCGCATGCAGCTACAGAGCCGCCGGCCCCTGTGCTAGCCTACTTTATTGTCCCCAGCAATTTTTAAACCCCACTCAAGTGTATGGTTATTGTCCCCAGCAATCCTGAAAACAAACTGACGCCCTTGACCACACCCCTTCTCATTACAGAGATGCACATCACCTAATATGCTTAATTGGTAGTAGGCCTTCGAGCCTATACAGCTTGGAGTAAGACAACATGCATGAAGAGGATGATGTGGACAAAATACTCATTTGCCTAGTAATTCTGCACTCCCTGTATATTATTTTCCTAATATATAACCATATTTGATAAATATCATGATAACATAAAACAGTTTGTATTTTATCATCTTAGTGTTGTACAAAATTCTTCAACATGAAAACCTTTAACAACAATTGTTCCTAAATGACGTAAAAACAAACCCAGCTCCATGTACTCCTAATTCTCTTCTATGCCCTCTGGAATAACTCTGATGAGGAGACCATGTATTATAAACTACAAATGAAACTAAAACAAACTTCGATACCATACAACAGTTTGTATTTTAATACTGTGGTGTTTCACAAACTAAACCCAGCTCCGTGTACTCCTTTTGCTCTCCTTTCTCCTCTGGACCAACTGTGTGAGGGCGGGTCTTCGTAGTTTCATAAACTAAAAATTACACTGAAGCAAACATCTCCGCTGTGAACTAAATTTACTGTGTGTCTGTTTTCCTTTTGCCATTCAGTTTTAAAACTGTTTATTTTTCCTACTAGGAAGATGGAATTTCCGAGGACCAAGCGGACGCACCATTAGCTCTGTAAACAAAAACTAAACTATCAAGCTAACGTGATCTTAAATGGTTTTTTTGCTGCTGGAGCAGATTAAGATGCCTCCCACTCAGATCGTTGTCACTGGTTTCATCATCACCCAATAGCCCATCGCATTTAGTGAAGTGAAATCAAACTTTAGAGCGCGTTCTCTTTCTTCTAGTCAGAATTTCGGAGCTACGAGGAGAAAGCAAATGCACCATTAGCTGAACGGAAGCTAACATATCAAGCTAACGTTACCTTAAACATTTTATTTACCTGCCGGAGCAGATTAAGGTGATGATGATGCCTCACCTAGATCATTGTTGATGGTTTCATCATCACCCAGTTACCCATCCCATTCAGTGAAGTGGACCCAAACACTTTAGAGCGCTTCCTCTTTGCCATGCTGCTTTGTTTACAGCTCGCCCAGAGTGACTGACGACATTACGCTCTTGGTACTGAAACAAGGCACTGTTTCATAAGATGTGAATGGGTACTCAGTCGGTATTGTGGAATTCAGTTGGTGCCTTAAAAAGTACCAAATTTGGTGCCCATCCCTAACAGTGACAGTAGCCCTGTGGCTACAAATAAACTAATCTGCTCCTGTTGCGCCAGACAACTTCCCATTGTGCCTCTTAGATTGGCCTAGAGAATCCTATCAGTCACTGCCTCCTTCCAAATCCCACCCATTCAATCTTTTTCCTTTCAATGAGAGAAACTCCTCTGGTGGCAGAGTCTCCCCATCCCACCTCCCAAAAGGAAAGAAAAAGCCAAAACAACCTTTCTAAATAATTACTAGGGCATTTACTGGCACCTTACTGCTGCTCGCCTCATGTAATTGAGTGGGCAATGGAATAACATGCCCCTTGATGAAATTTTTCACACTCAGATGAGTGTTCCACCATCGCCCGGTGAGGGAAGGAGGAGTACACTGCAGGTGCAATCGACTACAGGGGTAATTTGCAAGTGGAAAGCAGCCAACAACTCCCAGAGAGAGCAGCCTGCACGCCAATGTGCTCGGCCGACACGCAGACCTTGAAATTAAAAGATGAAATGAACACAAAAGCTCAGGTAAGTCAATGGTGGAAGAGTTTAGGAGTAATGCTCCCGCATTCCCCTAACTCTAGTTGTAATTTACTCTCATTGGCAGATGTTGTCCTCGGTGGAGCCTAGCTGCCAAGTGGGAAAGAGATGGATCACCTCCTCTGTAGGAGCTGCACCGGAACAAGGAGAGCTGAGACCACAAGTGTTAAAAGGTCTGACCTGCCTCCCTTCTGGCAGCTAACGGGCACAAACAGCCACTCACCCTTTCTTCACAATGATGACGATGGCACCCAGCAGCAGGATGAGGACCACCAGACCTCCAGCGCAGGCTCCCAGGATCAGACCCATGTCCTCGGCATGCTGGGATACTTCCAGCGCTGTCTTAGAGTCTTTACAGGCAGCTGTAGCAGGTGGCAGGTGACAGTAGAAGATTCATGTGAATCGTTCATCACTGCAAATGTTTATTCAGTTGTAAAAGTCCAAATGTTATATTTAAGGAATCAACATCAGCTGATCATTACATTCTACTGAATTCCGATTTTATGCAAAAAATAAAAATACAATTAAACAAAATACGGCATGTAGGGCTCAGACACTTCAAACTTCAGGGTTTTTTAATCTAAATATCTCAATATCCCTGCAAGCATGATGCAGGGTAAGCAATAGGACGGTTTCATTTTACTCATTTTTGTGACAAGCAAACTTGTCCAAACCCATCCTTCCTCTTTCTCCGCCGTGTGCAGAGTGTGGGTTTACTTTGTTATGATGAAAAATACATGGCTGTTCACACGGGCATCACATAATGCTGTAAAATTGTTACTGGACTCTTCTGCGTTATTCCTGCAGTCACACAACGCTGATGGTTTTCGATTCAACACCGACAGCAGTCTGAATGGTCCACTTCCTCATTGATCAAAAGCACGACATCCCTCCAGATTACAGATTAATCTGATTTGCTGTTTTAAATCTTCAAACATATTTTCAAAGGGACAATGTGTAGTTTTTATCATTGATGTCTGGCAACATCCATCAAAATGTTGTTGAAATTGAATGAAATGATGCCCAGTTGTTGACAAATATTGGTGGCTCCTTAACATATAACCATAAAATCAGGTCTAAAATACATGGGAGTGGGTCTAAGTCTCAGGGCGACGCCATATTAGATGCCATGCTTCTTTCTACGGGAGCCCTTGAGGACAAAACAAACGGTTGCAAAACTTTCACTATTTATAAACGTTTTACTCATTTACCTTTTCACTTGTTGCCACTGATGAAAGGGAGCCTGACACGCTTGTCATTTCACTGAAGTTTGCACTCTTTAGGGCTTTTTGACCCTAATGGGCATCCGTTGGTTAGGTCTTAAGCCAGATTTATACTTCTCCGTCTCCGTCGGTGCAGAGACACACAATGCCATTATGCGTCGGCGCAAGGGCTCTCCAACGGGCTCACAGAGGGTAACGGAGACACGCCCAAAATTTTAAACATTTGTGGAATGTGACGGAGACCACAAGCTTGTGATTGGTCAGAACGCCGTTTTCTGTATATTCGTCAACAGCACCGCTGTAGCTCCATTAAAGAGTATACAGATATTTAACGGAAGGACCTGAACAGATTGAAGAACGCATCGCAGAAAAAGTCCAAAAATATTTACATTTATTCACCCATGAGTGAAGGAGTACAACATACGGAGCAAATGTGGATGGAAACAACGGGGCATGTGGGTTTAGAGGTGGCGGCCGCATCAAGAGGTGGATGAGAATGAAGGGCAAATTTGGCCGTGTTATAAAGTCTCTGAAATATATAAACAATACACTATAAATCTGGGACGTAATTTTGGGGGGGGGGACGGGTGGGACATGTCCCCCCCACTTTTTCAAAAGGCAGTTTCGGTCCCCTTCACTTTTCTCCGTCCAAAAACAATGTTACGCTCCATTAAATGGATTTGGTTGAGCACTAGGACCGAAACGGAAACCGGTTTCCTATTAGACCCACCCAAAAGCTAATCTATTGGCTCTGCTGATACTTGCTAACGTATTATTGGCTGTTGCTGCTGTCACTCCAAGTAGTAAACAGAACGTGCTCACGTTGTTTTGCTAGTTTGGAGCCGCTAGGGAACACCGGTACTGAGTCACATCGTCAACTAGACGCTGTGTAATATCAGAGCTCAGCTCAGCTTCCACTACATAACATTTGAATAAGTGTTCATTTGTGAGTCTTTGGTAGTTAGGCACAGCCAGGAGGCAGCATGTCAAGAAAACAAAAAGTGGATATAAGAGACTTCTTTCAAAGTCAAAACGTAAGTTGGAACATGTGACACCCCTGCATTAAGCTCAGACTCACCTCCTCCTTCACACACATACTCAAAACTAACTTTTACAAACTCATCTCCTCCACATAACTGACTCCTCAGACACAATTTATTCGTATTATTATAATTATTATGTTTTTATTATTACTATTATCATCATAATTATTATTACTAGTAGTAGTAGTAGTAGAAGTGTAACTTCAAAACTTTTATCATTTAACTTTATTGTAAACTTATCTATTGCAATGCATATTTTCACATTAAAAAGCTCTGAAAAATGAACAGTATCATCATCGTCAACAGATTTTTTTAAGCTTAATGTCAAAGATGTACTCTTTTCATTAGATTTATCTTATTTTTTCCATTTATTTTTTGTGTGTTGAAATGCAACAACTGTTTAAACACTTTTAAGGGAAAAAACATATTTAATATGTTTTTATACACTCAAATTGGTAATGAATAATTTACACATTATATTAATAATAATTGTGAATCATACTAGAACCATCCTGTAAATATTTCTGTTTGTTCCATTCCAAAATCTCCCACTGTTTATAGTTCATGCATCTTTTTTTCAGGTGACTGACAGAGATGCAGGAGGAGAGACCGGTGAAGGTACAGCAGGAGAGGCTGTAGGAGATGGAGGACGAGAGCCTGGAGGAGATGGAGCAGAGGCTGGAGGCTCACAGGTGAGGTTGAAATAATGAAGATACGATAGACATAAAATTGATCATTGTGACAAATGTTAGGGTGATGATCATGTGTAAAACATTAGTTCAGCATGTCCTCTAACACAGCAAATGAAATAACGGCCAGATCTCAGGAGGGACCGTTTATGTATAAATACTTTTTATACTTTTGACTAGGCCTGGGAAAGTAACAAATTTTGCTGGATGATATTTTGTCCAAAAAAATTGTTGATGATAAACAATATCATTGTCAACATTATCTAGACCAAAATAACCACTAATATAATGTTAATATATCATAATAATGCAAGTACACCCTTTAAAATGCAACAAATAAACCTTCATTTAACATTGAAATGTCCAGAACCAGAACTTCTAAATGAATAAAAATAACAAACAAAAATTAAATAAAAAAAAAGAATCTCACTCCCTGTTAGAAAATGTTGCACCAAAAACAATAAAAAAAGACCCAAAACAATAAATACAATGGCCTATCCATTGTCAACAGCCAAAACTGCACTTCAATAATGATAATAAATATTAATGATAATAGAGTTGTACATTTTTTAATTTTGATATATATATATATATATATATATATATATATATATATATATATATATATATATATATATATATATATTGAGGATGGAAAAATTATTGAGATGGGCATGTGACGTGTCAAAGGGTCTTTACATAACACCCCCACCCCAAATCCGCACAAGCCTGGTGTGTCCCCCCCACTTCTGAAATCAAAATTTCGTCCCTGCTATAAATACACTATCGAGGACCGGATACATGAGTGTTATGGTGGCAAGATACCACAGAACAGCACTACGCCCTCTGTTGTCCTGGCGGGGAATTGCTTTGCAACACTCTGCTGTCTAAACAGAAGTTCGAATGTGAAAACCTTTCCAACGCTTTGTGTGCCTCTCTCCATAAGTATAAATCATGCTTTACTCCGACACAAAAATACAGCTTCCTTGCAACAATTTAGGTATCTACCGCCCCCATAGCCAGGAAAATACACACTGTCACTTTAAAGAACATACAAAACCAAACCACCCAACCTCACCCTCCCTGCTACGATGATCTAAATAAAAAGCAAACAAGAATGATGTTCCAAGTGGATGCCAAATCTATTAAAGTAGAAAAGAAAAGAAACACAAACACTCTTCCACAGGTCAGTTTTCCAAATAACACATAAACAGTGACCAAACAACATTACACTTTTCCACTGAACCCTTTGAACGGCATCTATCTTTTTCCAAATGTGCACGGGGCATGATATCACCAACTCAGTGACCGTAAGCTGGTGGCTTCTATCTGGGCAGTATGAGTCTGTTAGCCAGTAAGGAATAAAAGGCAATTATGACCAGCTGGCATGTGTCCACAGAAGCACCCACCTCAGCCACTGGGTGCACAGGGACATTACTACACATATACTACAAATCTTACAAGGTGCATCACAAATAGACCACAATACCTCTTTAGTTTTGGGCAAGTCCAGAACATATGAGGTCCAAGTCTGGGTCCAAGTCTGTCCTTAAAATGCACTTTTAGAAAATCCAACACAATTAAAAAACCCACAAAGGTGAGCTCTGGTGCAAAATATAAAAAATGGTAACATGTATTCTTTATAACAAAGCATACGGCAATGTTTTCTTTTCTTTTTTCAGTTGACGTTCCCTTGGGTTGTGGGCTCTGCCTCAGCGAAAGGAGTTTGTCTTCCTTGTTCACAACGATTGTCGTGGGGGAGAGTCTGGAGTGACCAAGCGGATTAGGGCTTTTCCGTCACTAAGTCTTTGCTCTGGTTTCTTGCGGTGTAAAAGAAACGGAGCTCTCAATTTACTGGTCTGTCTACATTCCAGCACCTATATTCACCTGTGGCCGACAGATCTAGGTACTAAATGGAAAGAATGAGATCTCTGGCAACAAATTTATAATCCTAAGCCTATTTAGAGGGGCCACTGCTTTCCTCCACCGTATTACTGGCCGTAAACTGGTTAATCTGCAAAATAAACTAGATTTAAAATACAAATACAATCACAGAACTTTCACCCCTCCCATCGACTGTCGTCCCAAGGCCACATCTTCCTGATACCTTTTTGGGACTCTGGTAGTCTGAAAGTTGAAGTGGTAGCAGCCATCTGTTTCTCCTTCTCTGATGTAAATGAGCAGAGAACCTCTCACACCAGTGCTGTTCTGTTGCATAATACGCCAACAAGTAATGAGTTGAGGACCTAGGTAAGTGCAGAAGTACGATGGTCTGACAACTGGTTATTGGAAGAGGTTTTTAGACAAATGCAACATATTCATGGAGTTTTATGATCTCCACAATATATTTATAGCTACTATGTTAGAACATTAGCCAACACATCTAGACCGATCATAGCAAAAGTAGACAGTATTGGTTTGGTGGGCAGGATGTTACTGCGACTGAGCGAAGCAACAAAGATGGCAGCTGCTTGTTTGAAACAGCTTTGGCATCAACTAGACCTGGGCTTTTCTTTGAGTCGAGAGCAAATAGAGGTACTAAAATCCTTTATTTAGAAAAACAATGTATGTGACGGCCTCGTTGACTGACCTCTATAGCGGTGAGCATGTCATGTTGTTTCTAGTCCAATAGCATTAGGAGACGGTTTAAAAGACTCCGCCCGACGACTAAGTTCTGTCTATGGTTCATGGCCAGGCTATATATTCACAAATATAGTATGACTTGCCAAGCTATTAGGACCTTGTCTAGAAACATGGAAAACATGTTTTAAGTTAGCATGCTTTGCAGATTTACAATTGTAGCTTTAAGTCCAAACACTGTTTAGAAAAGTTTACCTTAAGAGTTTCTGTCAGAAAGTGAAAATGTGACATAAATACAATTTGCATTTCCTGCTGCAGACGAAGTTGATGTTCCAACCTTGTATCGACAGCTTTTTCTTTAACAGTATGGTGGAGGTAACAGCTGAGTGGAACATTAATCCTGGGCCATGTTACAGATCAAATGTGACTGGTTTTACAAACCAAACTTTTGATGTCATTCATCTATTCCTGATTTTAAACTGTCAACATCCAAACATTTAACAAGGTGAGTTGAAACTGTGCTTTCTTTGTGTCACTTTGTGTAAGCTGTCTATTTATGAATTTTATTTATTTATTTATTTATTTTTTACTGCTGTTTTCATCTTAAAAAGGGGTTGAAAATTGTTCTGCTTTGTCTGAAATAACAGTACTTAGCACACAAAGAACACTCAGTGAATCACTATCATTTATGGGTCGTGTCAGACGCTGGACTCATGATTGATGTTAACTTCTCAGACATAAATACTGTTATGTGTTGCATTTTATGATTGTGTGTAGAAAGTGCACTACTTCATATTCTAGAAGTGAATCATTTTTTAATCGCTTTTAAAATGTCAGCAAAATGTTAGGTTTTGGAAATCTACTGAATATTGATTGAGTGAAAAGGGGCTCATGATGGAGACACGCTTATGTTTTTCATCCTACAGCAATGAGTGGCTGGAAGCTGCTTGAGCATCATGTGTGGGGAGTCCCAATAAATATTGTTTTTGATTTTAAAAGGTTCACACAAAGTTTATTTAACCTGTGATCCCTTTGATAAGTCCAGTGTTCTTTTGCAAAAAACTGAAGGGTCTCTCTTTTGGGGTTGAAGACGTTCCTGCCTCTTCTCTGTGAAGATGTGCCACACACGTACATCATTATGCCCTAGCATGTGATTTCCACGTGAAGGCAACCTCAGGAACACAAAGATATGCCAGTATTATTTCTGTTTCTTTGTACAGATCTGCCTTGTGTCGTAGAGAAACTACAGAGGCTTTTCACACTTGTTCTGGTCTAACATTGTTGTTTTGACTTATTAGCCTGTGAATGTATAGTCTGGCCACGGCCCATAGACAGATCTCAGTCGTGGGGTGGAATCTACGGTTGACCTTTTAAACGGTCTCTGCTTGCAAATGGAGACCACTTGCACCAATCAGACCAATGAAAAATGTGAAGTATTCATCACTACCAACATCATTCAGCAGGGTTGTCTGCCAAACACTGAAATGAATGATGCATGACCTGCATTTGTAAACCACCTTTCAGAAACAGAGGACTTCAAAGTGCTTTACACTACAGTGTATCATTCATCCATTCACACACACAATCACACAATTTTGGACGTCCTACAGACTTGAACTGAACCAACGGACTCAATATAGACATGATCGGCATGTCCATGTGACGTTGACTGTTTACAAGGTTACCTCCTGAGCTACTGCTGCCCTTGTAGAAGAAGATACAAAGATTACAGATTTCTTTTTTAAGTACCTCTATCATGTCTAAATAGTGCGAAGTTGATGCCGAAGTCTTTTCAAACGAGCCACTGCCGTATTAGTAGTTCTGCTCTGTTGCATCATACCATCCACAGAACCAGTGGAGCGCTGTGGCTAGACCGGCCTGCAAAGCAAAATCAACTTTCTTTGGCTACGATGACAATCAGACGTACCTTCACTGAGTCTGAGTTAATATAATTTCCTGTCACCTTAATTTTAACGGCAATCAACAATTTTTCAAAGCAGCATGTGATTGTGTTTGTATGTGTGTGTGTGTGTGTGCATGGGTGAACGACTGACTGTGTTGTGAACAAGCCCCCACAATGTAGCTCAGAAATTAGTCTCAACCCGGAAGTACCAAAAATTGCAGTTCCACCCTCATCCACTAGGGGCTGGTGTCGGAAGCGAGCAAATCCTCATTGACTCCCATGTTAAAAATACCAATTTCACAGCAGAAATAAACATGTTTACAGCCTGGTACCAAAACATGTTTTTGGTTTAAATGATCTAGTTTACACTCATGACAACTCTGAGGGGGGTGAATGTTTTTCTCACTCTTCTGTTTAAGTGTATTAAAAGCCTAAAATTCTGTATAATTAATGAGCATCAGACCCACGTGACCACAGAGCTAGCTCCGGGGAAAGGCCTCAGTAGAGCCTCGGTCTGGCCTGGAAACTGCTCCAGGATTTTGAGTCTCTGTGTTTGTGTATTCTTGTTTGGATATTATTTGTGCAATTGTTGGACAAAATGACTTGCTGTGGCATTAATTGCACTAATAGAGCGTCCAAGGAGTCTCCACTTCATTTTTTTCGGTAAGTAAAATTATATTTATGTATTTTAGGTCACTGCCGAGCTGAGCTTAGATTTTAACATGTACTGTTTAACCATGACATTTAAATGTAATAGGGTAAAACCCAGTGCATTTAACATAATGCTGCACTTTAGAAAATGGGTTGAAATATAACATGTTGGTGGAGCTGGGTTCCCACTATCGGCTTGTGGAGCTCTCGGGAGACCTCTGTTTTCCACCCGGTTCTCCCCTCCCCGCAGCTCGGCGCATCTCTGTCTGATCGCAGCTTCTGTCTGCTGTGCAGGTTGCCGGCTTGTGGAGCTCTGGGATGGAAACCTTTCCATCCGGTTCTCCCCAGCGGCAGCTCTGTGCATTTCAGATCGCAGCGGCGCTTGTCTGCTGTGCGGCTGCCGGCTTGTGGAGCTCTCGGAGACCTCTGTGTTCCACCCGGTTTTACCCAGCGGTCAGTCCGGCGTATCTCTGACTCAGAAGCTCTGGTGTTGTGCACAGTTAACTCCGGTTGTAGCTAGGTTGCTACCTCCATTAGCTTAGCTCCCACCTCCGCATTAGCTTTAGGTTAGCTTCAGGTTAGCTTGTAGCTAGTTCGACCGGGTGTCGTCAGTTGATCCCAGCCTTAAGGTTGGTTTATGCTTGACGCGTCCGCACGGCTCCGCACGTAAAAGTTGCGTCATTTTAACAACCCCGCCCCTCCACCGCGCCTCCGCACAGCCCAAAATTTCCGCACCGCACACCTAGGAAATTTTCTAACCACGCGGACGGTCGGACGCGGACAAACATGGTGGACTGGCGAGAACTAGTATGGCAGAGGTTCGTAAATACAGACATTTGTATGATTCAGCTCTCAGAGATCACCGTGATCAACATGTTGTTTATAATTCTTGGAGAGAAATAGCTCGCACTGTCGGAAAAGACGAGAACGCTGTTAAAAATGCTGGAATGCCATCTTGTAGACAACAGTAATTTCTACTTCTACTATGGTGTAGTGTTGGATGCTTGCCGTAGAGCTCCATGCTGCCCCCTACAGGTTGGGAGAATATTGGCTCACCGCAGAGACGAGCCGCATGAACCTATAAACGCTTCGAGTTGTGAAGCGCGTTCCATCCGCGAGCCGCATCACCAAGCGGAACGTGAATGCGTCAAGCATAAACCAAGCTTTACAGCCCCACCCTCAGCTCCACCTCTCTTCCCTTTTATGGAATTGTCTGGGCTTGACGGAACCTGTGACACGGTCAAAATGGCGGTGGTGGCCACCTCCCATTTTAGTACAAAAACGTGTTGTTGGAGCCTATGGAAAGGAGATGTCCAGTATATTTATGTCGATGGTTGTGAAGCACCTTGGGGGGTTGTTGAATCCTATGAAGGCTCTATAGAAATACAGGCCATTTACCATGTAAAAATGTCCTTTTTTCAGTGAAAGTCTAAAGTACTGCAATCAAACTCGCGTAGCAGCATGATTTGTTTAGGATACAATTATAATCGTATAAACATTACAGAATGTAAATCAGACTTTCTTCCAACAGTTATTTCTACAGTAACTGGTGGAAATGTTGTGGGTTTTCTGAGAATCTAATGTAAACGGTACATCTTACCACAGCACCCAAATATAATGTGTTGACATTGGGTGACGTATTATGAAAAACCTGTGGATTTATTAGGACTTCAGTGATTTACAACCCTCGATTTACTGCCTAATATCTGTCCCTCCCTCTTGCTCTCGCTACAGAAATCATGGGTCATATATCTCTGATATTTGCAAGTTAAAAGTAAACTTTTATTTAAAATGACACTAGGGAACTTCCTGATCTTAGTTTTCCTGTTTTAACAAATATGAACTGAATCATTTGATCGTCTAACAGACGCATCCCAGTTGCAAGGAGATGACAGTAAAGCTGCACTGTGGATATTTAATAATAATGATAATAATGGATTTTATTTTTAACACACTTCACATTTCAATGAAATCTCAAAGTGCTACAGTAGGAAATCAGAAACAATGTAAGGAATAATTAAAAAAATCATAAAAAACAAATAAAATACATAAAACCATACAATGCTAAGTTAACACATGGTAAAACAACAGCAATATCAATCAGTTCGGAAAAGCTTGTGTAAATAAAGTAAATATAGCGTCCAGCATTCAAAACTGTAGTGGAACTGTATTTTAAATTCTATAACAGTGTTGAGGAAAGAAAAGTCTGTTCGTCTGTACAGCATGAGGACAGAAGGTCCATGTGACGAGGGAAGCACGGAGCTAACTTTGCATGAGCTGCAGCGAGCAGATGCAAACACTTACACTAAAAAGGTGATTTTTACTTTCAGTTGCTCCTCACATTGTGACCTGGGACCATGAGTGTGCATGTCATCTGTAAAACTGAAAAACTAATACTAAAAAGCTTTTTGTCCAATGTGCTGTTGTATCGTCACTTTGCCGACCGTATACACAGCGGTCCACACTTCTCGACTTCCTTCCCCTGTTGAAAAGTGAAGCCATAATATTCCATGTTTGAGTGCCGTCATGCTGTTTACAGAGCCTGAGTCTGTTAGTCAGTGAGGAGGGGCTGGGAGTCACCCCTTCTCTGGAAAAGATCACGATGCCTTTTACACAAAAATAACCAAGACTATTAAAATTAAACATTAAAAAGTTAGAGCTATCCAAATAAACTAAAGTTAACACCTGGAAAATACATTATCCATGGTTTAAGGTTATGTGTATCATATGGGGGGCATCACAGAAGATAATTGAGAAACACTGCTTTAGGGGGACCTTGTTTTGTTTTTATTTGAATTACCAGGTTAGATTCCTAGAAATGATAAATACTACTGATGTTCCAGTTAGCATCAGGCTAGTGGTGGTGGAAAGGAAACAAAACACACCTTTCTCCAGTCCCTTCACATTAAAAGACTCAGATTAACACAACTTCACTTGGAAAATTCTTAAAGGGGACACATGACTTTTTTCTAAGTTCTATTTTCAATATGAACAAGTTCATTAAGTTTCCCCCTCATACATAGAGCGGTGTCAGCACGTCTTGACATTTTCACTACAGTGGACCCTCGCTCGGTTCACCTTTCACAGCCTCGTCTTTGTGCAGTGTTGCATGCTTTTCAATATTTTTTACAGCACCTTGTGTTCTGTGCTCAAAGTGTTGAACTATGAGTGTTTAAACAAGAGTGAAAAGTGTAAAAATGTTATTGCGTGTCTGAGGAAAGTGTATAAAGTGTGTAGTGAGGGGTTTTACGGCCTTAAGCCATTGTGGCAGTGCGCTGGGACAGGTATGTCTGCAGAGGAGAGGAGTGAGCTGTTCCATGGCTGGAGCACATTAGTAATCAGCGCTCCTGCATCTGTATGATGCAGAGGTGGAGACGTGAGTCTCTACAACATGACAACAAAAGCCTGAAAGGCTGGCGTGAGTGTGTACAAACAAAACTGTTCATTCATGCTGGAAATAAAACTTGAGAAACTGACATTCTGGTGTGTTTGTGTGTGTGTGAGCCCAATAGTAGCCACGTATGCTACAAACATCCGTATTAATTGTAAAAAATGCAGCTGACCACTTTGTGCATTTCAACTATTTCGGGTTATTTTTAGAACATAACTGCCACGATAACCTCTACATTACCAGTGTGAGCCGTTTCAGGGCTCTGTCACTTTAAGAAAACAAGCTAGATCTGGCCACGCCCACCCATCCCCCGCTCAGGCTGCTATAGCCTAAGAAGCTCTGATATCTGGGAGGGACTCTTGCATAGTTAAAGTTAAAGTCCCACTAGTTGTCACACACACAGGTGTGTGTGCGAAATTTGTTCTCCGCATTTGACCCATCTCCTGGGGGAGCGGTGAGCTGCAGACAAGCCGCGCTCGGGAACCATTCGGTGGTTTAACCCCCCCATCCAACCCCTTAATGCTGAGTGTCAAGCAGGGAGCCATTTTTTCAAAGTCTTTGGTATGACCCGACCAGGAGTCGAACCCCTGATCTCCCAGTCTCAGGGCGGACACTCTACCACTAGGCCACTGAAAGGTGGTGCTATTTTAATTTCTATTGTGATGTCACAATGAGGGACTTTTTGAAACAGCTTATTTTAGTCACACAATTCTTTAAACACTGACAGAAAACAGATGTTTGTTTATGTTGTTTTTTTTTTCAAATTTGGAATGTTTATTAAAAAGTAGAGATCCACAGGGCAGCTTAAATGGTTGCAAAAGCTGAGTTTTGCATATATGTCCCCATTAACATTTGAATTTCATGGAGATAAATTAAAGTGTCGGAACAGCACATGTTAGTATTAATGCTGAATGCATCTAGTTTTCATCCTGTTGACTAGAAGCAGCTGGTTTCATTTTTTAGAGAGTGGATGCTGAACTGAGAGTTAAAGAGTGAGGGATTACAACCACTCCAATAAAATTATATATATATATATAATCAGATTTGGGTATGATTATTCAAAGAGAGAAATGCTTACCTACAAATTATAATTGAACCTCGTATTGTAGTATAATGCTGGGATAGGCATCTGCTGTTATAATGCATCCAGCAAATTGATTCAAACCGGTGTGGAAAGGAGCAAAACATTTGAGAAGATTTAAGTGGAACCAGTGACAAAATCTCATCAGGTGAGAAAAAGCAGCAGGCTGACGCATTAGCATGCAGATTCTGAGATGCACTTCACAGCTTGTGGCTGCACCAGAACAAAGTGCTCCAAGACAACATCAGAAACGGTTTAGCGCTCTTCTGTGCACTGATAACAGCACTATACAAAGGCAGGATAAACATGTTCAGATGGGAGAAATGAAAATTGTTGCTTTTATTCAGCTTGCCCTTTACTTCCAACCCATGTTTCTCAGTTACAGTTGGTTTAAAACACAAAACATCCCTTTTTGTGAAGCATCTGAATCCCACGTTATCTTTTACCAAGAAGGTGACTTATTATTACTAATGTAAAGGTGCATTAAGTAAGAATTAAACCTGGTGGTCATTTTTGAGTACTGCACTCCATGTATGAAAACAAATGAGTCTGCTCTAAGAAACTGTTGCCAGTTACCGATCAGCACCAGAAGGTTCTAGCCAGTAAGCTGATGACTAGATGAATACATTTTATTGTAATATAGAGTTGTTGGTAGTTTATAAAAATGTAGTTTCAAATATTTTACAGCTGACTATTTGTTCTAATTCAACATTAGCATCGTTAGATCAATGTTAGCTTTTAGCCTTCCTTAATCGACTTTATGATCATTCTGGGCCATTCCTTGCACTAGCTAAAATTTTTTCAATGTTAACTAATGCTGTTTTTTGCTGGCTGGTATCAAACTACAAATGGCGGCACAGCAGTGTTTGCTTTGAAGACGTGGCACCTCTGCTGGCTCATTCTGAAACCAGGGAGAATGGCGGCTATTCTGCCTTTTTAAAAGTAGAAAACCGGCCTCGACCCAGTCAGCTGGGAGGGAAATTGGTTTCAGTATAGCTTTCCTTCCAACATGATTGAGACGTTAGTTTTGTGATTATTTGATTTTTGACTTTTTACATATTGCACCTTTTAAAAGGAACATTTTTACACGTCACAGCAGAATACACATTAAGCTTTTCCTTGTAGATGAGAAAACCAATAAAATGAAGAATTAAATAAACATTTAGAAAGGATAAAACATCATTTAAGAGTCAGTTTCAAAGACTTAGACGTATTTGTGACAAAGAAGAATTTGAAAAAATAAAATGCTACAGATATGTGCCAGGGATTTAAAACAAGAGGCTAACAGCAAAGCACTATACTCAAAGCGTATAATAAGACTAAAAGCCTTCCAAGAGAATAACTATTGGTTCCTAAAGAGAAGAACCAGCAAAGATCAGATGGCGTTTATTTTGTGACACAATTCAGTGATCAAGCCAACACGATTAAACAAATAATTACAAAAAAGCTGAGATTTACTAAAAAGCAACAGTACTCTTAGGAACGCTCTCCCAGATACTCCGACTATCAGCTTCAGACGAGCTCCAATGTTAAATGGTCAGCTTGTTCAAAGTCACCGTCCTAGCAACAAAAAACTTGGCTCTCATCTTGAAAAGCTAACATAAATGTGGAAACTGTGTTCATTGCGACAACATGACTAATACTAATTGTTTTGCTGATATTTTCTCAGGACGTACCTTTTCCATTAATTCATTCATCAATTGCAATACTTTGTTTGTGGTCTACAGACGAGAACGCCCATGCGGCTGCTTCTATGTTGGGAGAACTAAACGTAAGACTTGCAGAACACAAACAAGCAATCAGGTCTGGTAATCCTCTTTACCCTATGGCACTGCATGTAAAAGATGCAAATCATGAAAGCTGTAACTCTTAACATAAACAGGGAATTAACATATAAAACATTCACTTAGAGGAGGTGATAGACTTAAACAATTCTTGAATCTTTTTGGATTTATACATTAAAAGCTACACATTTTACAGGTCTTAATGGAGAATTGGATTTTGCTCCTTTTTTATATAATTCTATGTTTTCTTACTATATTTGTACCGTTTGTCTTTAAGTTTGTATTTACGGTACTTTTCCTTTTTCTCAATTCTCAGAGGCAATGTAACAGTTGTATTTCTTCTTATAGTAGGATTTTTCTGAATGTAACAGAGTGTTTGTTTTTTGTGCGATACTGGTCATCCAATCATGACTCACTTAAGTCATCACTTTATTCATTTGTAAAACACGTATACACACACTCACACGTACAACAATATATTTAAAAAAATAATAATATACTTGCATAAACATTTAGTAATGTATATACCTTACATACTATACATATTATTACTTAGATTGGCCATTTTTATATTTTGCTTGTTTTTACATTACTGTATTTTTGCATAACCCTGTTGCTGTGAAGCTCGCACACAAGAATTTCACTCGCATGTACTGTACCAGTGTACCTGCACATGTGACGTGACAATACAAGTGATTTGATTTGATTTGATGCTGTCTGCCTGCCCAACTTCAGCAGGTGTCACTGATTGGTCTTCTTTACAAGGAAGTGAGAGGACCTACAAACGTTTTGAGCCCTAATGAAGGCCCTGTGGGCTGAAGTGTGACCGCTTAAGTTTTTAACTGTTTTAGCCATGCAATAAAGGCTTTTTAACCTTCGATCTCCTGAGTGCCTCAGACCTGCTTTTGCTATACATTTATGAGTCTATTTGATGCAGCAGAAGGCAGAGTTTTGTTTGATTAGCTGTGAATTGGTAGGGACTTTAGTTCCTGGCAGCCAGTCTAGCCTGACAGATGCGGTGCAATCACACAAATCAGGTTGTGTGAGTCATTCTGCCTTTGGGGCATATTTACAGATCGGTTATTGTAGAATATTTCAATGCAAAAACAGTGGTCATCCTTAGAACATACCTGGAGCTGCTGAAATCTTTTTAAATTACTCATAACGTCCTTGTGCTGGTTGGTGATTTATCAGGCCAGACAGATCGAATATATCTGGCTGCAGAGGGAAGGGGACGCACGTGCGAGCGGTGAAAAGCCGTAAGTGTCTTATGTAGATGAATTCAGTGTAGAGTAGATTTCACTGAGCTTCTTCCATTAGTCATGTCACACTCTCCACTGTTCTCCTCCACTTAATAACCCAGCCACATGTCATTTGCAGGGGTTCTGATGAGTTCAGCATTATACCCAAGAAAACAGATCTTTCTTTTTTTTTGTTGCCTGAAAGAAACTAAAAATCTAATCCTGCTCAACAGAAATGGGCCAGAACAAGTCCTGCAGCCAGCTGGGGCCATTTGTGCTATTGTTGCTGATTCTGAGTACAGAGCAGCGTCATTACGTTCCTTTTATGTGTGATTCTTATTTTTTTTAAATTTAGACAAAATAATCACATCTTTTTAAATCTGTTCCTGGAACTTTTTCTTGATTTTGTCAAATAAAAGCTAATAAAAGCACACCCTGGAGTATAATTGGACTTTGAATGTGCTGCAGGGGTTTTAACTGCACCCTGAGCCACATTATCACTCTACTTAAGGCACTTTTCTTGTGAAACTGAAGGATGCACTTCATTCCAATTTTAGATGCACATAGCGAATGATTCCTGGCACTAATTAAAGGTAATTAGGCTTCAGCTACCAATTTTTATTATTTAATTCTGTCACATAGACGTGTTTTCAACTGTGACACGAACACAGGCCTCTCTTCTTTTGATTTGTCATGAGAATAACCTTCAATATAATGGACATTCACTTGTTTCAATTGATCTGCTGTTGTCTCTAGTGGGGGCGGGGCCATCTTAGTCATTGATATTCGTGACATGCGAGCACTTCGCCTCCGATTGGCTAACAGAAGCCCGACCATGCTAATGTACAGTGTGATGTAGATCTGTGTGACGTTTTCTGACCCAAATGTTTACCGTCTATGTTCTTTTAGCAGCTAATGCAAAAGTAGGAGTTGAAGATCATTGTGAAAATCAGCGTATTTAAAACATAACAAAGATTAAATGGTTGCTTTAAAGATAAGCTAGCTCACTTCCTTTCTGTTCTAATGGCATGTACAGTGTATGTACTTGGATGCTGTTCTCCTATAAACATTGTGTTTGTAGTGTAATCAGCCTGCAGCAAAAAGCTTCTTTGCTGTAAAACATATTAAGTCTGAAAAACATAAATTGTAAAGAAAATGCCAAATTTGTTGGATCAAGTCGTTAAAAGTCCCAGAGTAAACTGTTGATTTCTATGATTCTGTATTTTTTTGCTAATGATGAAACAATTCAGTGGCGCTATTTATCTGACTAAAATGCTAATTATTTATTTGTTGTTAAAATAATGCATCTACCAGTTGTTGCGTGTAGAAACCAATTGGATTGAGGTTAGTTGATAATTTGGCATGTCTGCTTTGGTTGTTTAGCACCAAACTGATGGTCGACCAGTTGAGTAAAAATAATAATAATAATACCCATAATGCATTCATTCAATCTAAAAATATTGAAGCCATGTTTTATTGGTCATGGTAAGTTCTTTAGAAGGAAGAGGTGTGAAACTAAATAATATGCTGCTCCTCTCTGCCACTGGGTATAATCATCATCTTAGAAATGCGTTTGCATTAAAAACTGCCCCTGCACTTTAATAAATATATAGAAACAGTATTAATAAAAAAATCACACTACATCTGAAATGAATAAAACTCTAAAATCATACAGAACTGGACAAAGTAGTCAAGTTTACTATTTAAATAACATTGTAATGTACTTTTTACTATTATAATTTTATTATGATTATTCATTTTCTTGTATTAGTCTCTCACAGCAACACGCATCAACTATGAGCTTTTAAAAATTATAAATAAAAAAGAATAAAGCATTACCAACAAGGTTTTTTTCTCGCTATGAATTCCCTTTATGTTTATTGCATTTCCTCAGAAAATAGACTTTATAATAATTTAGTCTCTCTTAATGACTGAAGTATTTTATGTATTGGTGCCTTTTATGTAAACACATTAAATCCAGTTTTTCTGCTGAAATGTTTAGTTTTTAAATCCTTGGTGAATGGATCACATTTATCGGGACATTCTAGTCTCACTAATTCACTCATTCTGATTTCAGATTGGAGGGGCACTAAACATGTTTGATGTATTGCTCAAGGACACTTCATTATGTGGTTTGGTAGATGGGATCAAACCACCAACTTTCTGATTGGCAGGAAACCGCTCATCCCACTAAAGCCTAGTTTTTACTTCTCCATCGGCTTGGCAACCGAGATGCAACGCCACAATGCATTTATGCAAGCACTCTACGGCAGACAGGCCCAATTTTTTTTACTGTCGGTTAAAAGCAAAGGAGAGCAGAAGCCTGTGATTGGTCAGGATACTACAGCAGTTTGAAGAACATCTTGTGGAAAAAGTCAGATGAGATGAACGTGACCTGCAGCAAACCTTTTGAGTGTGTAGTTCTGATCGAGGCCAGGACCAAGCAGATTCCTGCAGTTTATAATTACACACCGCTACACTTTTACATTAGCTAGCTATCTATACTGGAGATGGAGTCATCTGTGGTCAACCATAAATATGTGTGGCAAGAACAAACGTGCAAAGTGTAAATGGACACTGAAATAACTCAAATTGATGCTTTGAACAAAATTTCATTATTTTATAATTATTACAAATACAACATGCTGAAAGGTGAATTTAATGGATAAGTATAAGCTTTTATCTGATAGTACAAATTTAAAAAAGGAAGGAGAAAATGGATTGAATGTTTTGGTAAAAGCGGCTCTTTACTATTTATTTGTATTCATCACATCTAAGGAAAAGCAGGTACAAATAAACATAAATGAAGAATTGTTGCTTTGCTGAGATTACATTGAATTGTCAAAAGGATTTTAAGCAGAAATGTCAAACGTTCCAGGAGATAAATGTGAACGTGTTAATCTGACACGCGTAAAAAGTTGAATTGTAAATCTTTCAATAGGATTTAATTTGTAATGAACACATAAACATTGTCAGCTAATGCTGGCCAAATTTCATCTGATCACAAACAAATTTAAAATAAAAACACAGTCAAGAAAATAAAGCACTCGCCCACCACTGAGGTGACTTGGCGTCTGCAGGGATTATGTGTGGGAAGCTGGAGAGAGGAGATGAGAAACGGCCAGAAATGCTCCTAACGGCACCTCTGTGTCTCTTTGGAGACTAAAGCGAGATCAGCGTGTCCTCTGGGTCAGCCTGCAGCTCTCAGCGCCGCTACAGTAAAAACGGCTCCGGCAGCCCACCTCCTCCACTTCTGTGACATGCCGGCAGACAGAAACGAAGCGGGATTCTTTGATGCCATCGTCCCTCACATATTAAAGAGTTCAGGGAGGCCAATCCAATTCATCTCTCACCTTTCTCCAGAGCACTCCAAACTTAATTCAGTTGGAAGAATGGATGGAAAAACTCCATTTCACTCTCCATCTCACTGCTTTCTCCTTATTGTTTGAACTGAGATGCTTCTATCTCCAGCAAACACTCATGGTCACTTCGTCGCCCTGGGAGGAGAAAAAAGGAAACCTTCCTGCAATGTGAATATCAAAGCCCTCTGAGCCCCTGAAGGCTTCGCCAAAATGTCAGTGTCAGTGATACAAGTGGAATGGAGTCAGAACCCAGATGTGTTTGCATTCCCCCTTCCTCTTGTGTCCGTGAGGAGGCACTGGCATAACAGCCTACATCAAAACACCCATAACTCTTTTAAACAGGGTCATCAGAAATTAGTTTCAGACCAGTTTGGCAAAGCCAGATCCACAGGAAGCAGTGAAACGGTCAGATCTTTACCAAAATTAAATCCAAATATTCACTGGGAAGACTTTCCAGCATCAGTTGTGACGACTGACACATACACATTCATCAAAGATGATCAGAATACAGTCAAGAACAATTAAAAAGTGTCTGCTTTATCACAACATTCGGTGTTTGTCTGTAAACGCCTTTGCTAACAAACCCAATAAGTGAGACTCTATGGAGGATTCAGGCAAACAGACGTCATAAAGGCCCCACTGAAGGTGTTCAGTCATCCAGAGTCATGGTTCCCCTTGGAGGTTTAAAGAGAATAACACCTGGACTTATTTTCTTTGTGTGTGTGTGTGTGTGTGTGTGTGTGTGTGTGTGTGTGTGTGTTTGTTTAAGAAGCTTATTTTCTTATTCAATAAACTATACCAATTAGATATGGAAGTATAAAGTACTTAAGTCCGAAACTATTGTAATATTTTTGTTAATTCAAGCTCATTTAACAAACTTAAAGCAGAAATCCAGAGTTTTCCCCTTTTCACGAATTATGTTAGCCTGCAAGCCATCATATACTTTTCATCCGATACTCTGAGTCATCTCAGAGTCAAAGGAAAGGTAGAAGTTGTGGACACTCTACAGAGCTGAAGAGGCCATTGTACCCAGGTGGTCTTTGATTACTTACAGCTTACTTCCAGGAGTGATGATTAAAATATCTGTCTTTCCAGGGTTAAGCAGGAGGAAGTTGTTTTCAGCCAGTGTTCGATTTGAAACGGACAATCCATATGTGAAAGCAATATATGCAACTCACTCTTTTTGAAGTAGCAGTAAAGCTGAATACCGTCCGCATACAGGTGATATGAGCTATTGGTGAATGTGTGGATTATCTGTCCTAGGGGAATAATGTATAATAAAAAACCAAAGAGGTTCCAAAATTGAACCCTGTGGCACTCCACATGTACAATCATGGTTAACTGGGAGTCCAATTTGACCCCAAGGCTAGTCACACAGGACTTGAGATTGAGGCAAAGTTCAATGGGTGTGATGCGCTGGTTCTTAGAGGAAAATGTAAAGAAAATAACAGTTCCAAGGATCAAGCCTTGTGGCACTCTCCAGGGAAGAGAGAGGAGAGGAGCACTTGATGCACACTCTAAAGTTTCTACCCCAAAGTAAGACTGGGACCAGTCTAGAGGGGCCCCTTTAAACCCAACCTGTGTCTCGAGCCTTTTGGGCAGAATATTGTGATCAACCATGTCAAAGGCTGCAGAAAGGTGAAGAAGTAAGAGGAGGACATGAGAGCCTGTATCTAGCATTAAGTCCACCTGACAAACGTAGAGTGAAAAGCAGGTAAAAACTCACTTCTGAATAACCTACCTTTTTTTTATTTAAACACGATTATGGTTAGAGTCAGAATATAATCCATTATTCCCAGTTCATATATAATAAACTGGGAGACCTGAAAGAGCAAGTCACCCCCTACCAGAGTATTACTCCACTCCCACTTCCTGTTTGAAAAATGTAACAAATGCTGTTGCCTAGCAGACCGAGACGGCGGAGCCGCTAACAAATACACACACACAGGCTCACAATGACACTGTGACATCATATCGTACCAGCTAACATTCTAGGGTACCTCTTAGTCAATAGCGATGGCAGATTTAAATTCAAATGCAGTGCAGAGTTTTTACCTGACAACGACACAACACTGACAGTTTTAGGCAGAAAACTTAAATTTTAACTAAAATGCACTAAAGTGAAGCTAAGTGAAGTTAAGTTAAGACGAGAACGTTCATCTGCCAAACGCTTCATAAACCCGGGACAACTCTGGACCAGATGATCGGACACTTGCATCTCCTCTACCAGCCGAAGTGTCATCTTGGATGAATCACCTTCCTCCTGATCTCCGGATCCACAAGAGGGTTCTGTTTGGGTGAGGTAGAACACGAGGATGCGTTTGATGCTGTTTCTCTCAAAATAACTGTTATCCGCAAAACATCATTTCGACCCAGAACGCTTTCATTCTCTCTGAAAGAAACCTTCTGAGAACTTCATTCATGCATCCAAAACTCACCATCCTCATTTTAGCTCCATTCAGTCACAGGTTTGCTTTTAAACAATTATAACACGTCTCTAAATTAGGGATGCACCGATGGATCAGCATTTGATCCCAATCGGCCGATAGTACCCCTATCGGTTTTGATCGGAGTTTCAAAATAGATCAAAGCAGACCGATCAGGTAGGGTTGTCACGGTAACCGGTGTAGTGGTAAACCCCGGTAAAAAAAAAGTTGACAATAATAATAACCGTCTTGTTTAAAAAACTATATTATCTCTGTGGGTTTACCGTGGCTGCGGTGTAGGCGCGGTGACCCTTACCAGCCACCGTATCATCTGCTGAAGTTTCCGACGGCACATGCGCACTTTGTTGTTTACAACCAAAACTTTCTTGAAGCTAAAGCTGAAATAATGGCCAAAGGAGGAGACGGCAGCGCCCAGGAGGACATTTTTTATCCCTCAAAGAAGACAAAGTGGGAAGTACGGGCATATTTTGGATATTTGAAGAATGCCGAGGGACAGCTGATAGAAGACGGCTATCCTGTTTGCAGCACGTGCAGAAAAAGTGTCTGTGAAAGGCAGCAACGCTTCAAATCTCATGACACATCTGCGTGACCATCACCCACAACTCTACAGTCAACGCAAGGCAAGCTAACGTTAGCGTTTTAGCTAAAATGCGTGATCCGAGGATTTGGGTTGAGGGAGAATGCAACGAGTCGCTATATAAAGCAGCCGCAGCGCCGCTACCTGCATATAAACCGTGTTGCAGACACCGCCATGTTGAAATGACGCTATGCATTACGGGGCTCCCAGGGGCAGATAAGAGTTGGTCTCTCTACGAGAATAATTATGAATTTAACAACGATTACTGCCTGATGACATTTTCCCACATCTGCAGAGCTCACTGGAAGGACACAAACCGAGGACAATATTTTCCTGATATAGGGTTTATTACTCAAGTAAGGGTAAAAAAGTATCTGATTAGAAGGCTACTTGAGTACTGAGTATCATCTGGTCTAATATTTTTTAAATGATGACATCAAACAGACATAAAATAAGAAGTTATGGGCAAATATTGGTATTTTAAAGACTAAAGGGAAAAAATGTAAACAAATAAACAACAACATTACAAAATAACACATTTTAGGCCAAATTCAGACACAAACAGGACAATATTTCGTGATATACAGGGTTTATTTAATTTTGTGAAAATGTAGCACGTTTAAAAAAAATACTGCGATAATACCGAAAACCGTGGTAATTTTGGTGACAATAACCGTGAGGTTAAATTTTCACACCGTGACAACCCTAATACAGACCATTTTAGATTAGGCTACATTTCCTTTATTCCCAGATTATGTAGTTTGTAGCACTCATTATAATGTTGTAGAAAATTTCTGGCCAATCCACGTGATCGGTATCGGTGATCAGCATTCTTTGATATCGGTATCGGTGATCGGCAGCAAAAACCCTGATCGGTGCATCCCTACTCTAAATAAAGTAAAATTTTCTAGTGCAGATTGGAGACAACCCATAGAAGCACTGATTTGATCTCATTTCAGAGAAAAATAGAACAGGTTAGATGCACCTAATAAATAAAATTACTAACAAACTCAGGAATCTGTTTCTTTACTTCACTGTTCTGGTGCTGAAAATATCACTAATGCAGATCAAAGGAGATACACAGATGAATGCACCTCTTATTTATTATTTGGAGACTACATTTACTGCAGCTGGCAGAGGCAGACATTGTTTCTATTGATACACAAATTTACAGAATCATTTTAATTGTTAATAGGGGAAGACTGCAGGAGGGAGCGGTAAAATACAGGGGTCCCCAGCAAAAACAAGAAACTTTACGAGTCTGATGAAATCCGCTGGTTTTCCATCAGGCAGTCACGGGGCAGCTCCAACGACCCAGTGGCTGTGCTGGGTCAATGTTATCGAGCTCAGTCCGGCTCGGCCGTGAACGAGCCGAGGCGACGTCATGCTCTGCTTAAGAAGAGGTGTTATTTTCCCGCTTTAGAAGAAGCGTCCAACGTGTTTTTACGATTTCTCCGAGACATGTCACGTCGCTAAGTTGTTAGCGCCGCACGCTAACACGTCAATAGTGCAGCGTAGCCTGCTGGAGGTTTTAAGGGTTCAGATGAAAACACCCAACCTCTCACGCTGCTCACGCATCGATCTTAAGTTGTCGCTGTTGCGCTCACGCCGTAATACAGTATTAGATGTGGCTAAAGTCAGACATGAAAAAATAAATAAATTTTACATGAATAAGTGATGCTTAGCCTGGTGGGGGGAGAAAACCCTGTCAAGATCGTCAACACTCGTTTATCTTAATGCTATTGAAACATGTGAACCAAAAAGCATTATATCCACTGCTACCTTTCTAATTTTAAACTCAGTAACTTATGCTGTAACTTCACCTTGCCCTGCCTGCTCCTTGCTGCCCGCCGGCTGTGATCACAAGCGACAACATAACAGTTCCCGCTGCTTCTTCGGGAAACAGTGCCAAAAAAAATTAAAATAAAAAAATAAAAAACTTGGGATCTTGTAGGCGTGGCGGTGGGATTTCAGCTGTGGTGGGCCGCCACGGCTACGCCTATGTAAGGGAAACCCTGATGATCTAAGCCTCATAGGTTAATCTGATTGGTCATTTTCGGAATCTCCACTGAATAGCAACAGGGTGATTCCAGTATGCAGATTTAACTCTACAGTGCTAAACTATTGACTACACGTGTCTGCAGCACAATGATTTGTGGGTGACTTGCTCTTTAAGTTAGGTGAATCTGCAAAAACTTGAAAGTGGTGGTGTGTGTTTTCCCTAGGGGTCTGTACAAACCTAAATAAATGCAAGCAAGCTGTATTTTTGTGTTCAATTAGAACCAGCGGATGGGCATTAGGGTCCAAAATCCCTTGGGGTGCAAGCTGGAGAAAAATGACAAGCACATAAGACTCTGTTTCCTCACTGGTTACAAGCAAAGAGGTAAATGTGTAAAACAACAATGTTTATGAATGGCAAACGTTTTGTAACTATTTGTTAAAAATTAAATCAAATCACTTTTATTGTCACGTCACATGTGCAGGTACACTGGTACAGTACATGCGTGTGAAATTCTTGTGTGCGAGCTTCACAGCAACAGAGTTGTGCAAAAATTATTAAATGCATTGTTTTCATGAGCTCCCGCAGAAGGAAACATGGTGTTTAACAGGGGTTGTATGAACTAGTCAACTAGTCGACTTCATCGCTCTATAGTGACTTGTTATGCCTGTCACCGCTAGTAGCTGTCAGGTGATAATGACCGGCAAGATGCAGTCCACGGAAAAGACAGCAGCCTGCTGTCAGCAGGTGACGAGCTCCTGCGTGTCGGGAGGCAACGCGCTGTGCCAGAGCGTCGGTACTGACACCCGCCGTAAAACGGACATTTAACCAAAATGTGGAGTTTACCCTCTTGCAATTTAACCTTCCCCTCACCCCCATCCTAGCCTTAACCAGCTTGCGCATGCAAAGCTCTGATTGTTGACGCGCTCCAGACATCTGCGTCCTGAGCACGGCCACAGTAACGTTATCAAATCAGGTGTCGCCACCTCAAAAACTAATTTAACACGCGATCGTTCATGTCGGCTCATTTCCTTTTATGTTTTCTGTCTTTTATTCTTTTATTTGTGCCTGATGCGTTTCGCTGCTGTGGAGCGGGGCACATCACCTGTTTTGTCCTCGGTGACGCACCGATCACTGATGCGGCCGGCATGCACTCCGCTGTTTTTGCGGTCGGTAGATCTTTTAGAACTGCAGTTCAAAGGTAACTCATGAGGTAATCAGAAGTGAGGAACAATAAATGCAATAATTATTTTAATGTTTAGAGCAGCAGGAACTCCGAGAGGCTGCAGGCGCATCAGTGAGTTTGCGGCCGCTGCGCAGGGGGATGGGGGAGGGGGGCTGAAGCAGAAACTACCGTTGTTAAAAGAAATGTGTTTAACTTTGAAAATGTGGGAGCAATTTTAATTGTAAAAAACTCCAGCGAATCCCCTCACCCCCCCCCCCACACACACACACACACACACACACACACACACACACACACCGCGTCACTTCAGGTGTATGACGTCATCAACGACTAGTCAAAGTCGACTCGATTTTCATTACTCGACAGTCGACTTTAAAAAAAAATTACGTCATGCAGCCCCTAGTGTTTAATATGGCGTCACCCAGGGGTTTAGACCCGCTCCAGTGTGATTTGGACCAGCTTTTATGGTTATAGGTTATGTAGCTGCCAATATTTTTCAACAACTGGGCTTCATTTCTTTCACTTTCAACAACATTTCAATGGATATTTCCAGAGATTAATGGTACAAACTACACATTGCAATAAAACAACTCAGGTACAAAACAAAAAAGTATTAGCTCAAGAAACTCTCCATCAGTTGTGACACCTTCATCCAGTACTGTTCATATATTTGAATTTTGTGTTGAACACACCCAGCATGAATCACAGAGTGAGTGCCCCAAAGCAAAAAGCAATGCATGAATCAAAAATGAGATCACATGATCAAATCTAGCTAAAATACAGAAAGATGAATCTCAGGTATCACTTCTGCTAACTAGCTGAAATACACCACCTTCCCCAGATCGATATGATTCTTCATTTGGGAACCACTAAAGTCAATATATCTTTGTGTGCCAATGTGACTTGTAGATGTTATAAGTGAAATATTTGACCTACTGAGGACTACAGAGGGAAATATCACCAAAGTCATCAGGGTTTATCCGTTCAGGACCAAGAATGTCAGCGGAAAAAGCCAAAACAGTCCATCCATCAGTCTGGATCAGATTGGGGAACCGACTCTCAGTCAAGCTGCTAGCATTGCTGGAATTGAGCTCTCGCAACCAAAGACATTTTTAACTTGTAACCATCAACAGGCGACTACATGAACCAGCTGTCAGTGCACAGCCTTAATTGAATTTGATGAGCCATGAACAGACAGTGGAGAAATGTAGACTCTCACTGAAGGTGGCCAGGAAGTAAGTCAAAACTGTTCCCATTAGTGCTGCTTTTTTATTCCATTGATAAACTACTCTTTTGATTTCTGGAATATTTTTGCAGCTGCCAATTTTGAAAGTCATCACACCTCAGAACATAAATACTTTACTTGGAATTGGTCCAGTCTAATGGTCCAGAGGTTTTCCAGCTCCGGAACAAAACCAAAAGGCTTTTTGTCAACTTTCGCTGTCTATACTTTCCCAGACGCTGTAGTGTTACATAAAAACCCACCATGCTTTTTATGTGTGCTCTAATTCTCCTCGCTACATGTGCCATAAATTAATTCAGCAGTCTAAAAAGTTACATCTAACACATAAACGGGGGAAGCAGTGGTACTACGCCTTTATGACAGTTATGTCTAAGGAATACTAAAGCATGAAGCCATGACAGCTTAACTCTAAAGTGTCACTTAGTGCATTTGAAACAAAAAGGTCGGTTCTACCTTTGCGAGCAATCCGTATGCAATTTATTCTGGTCTCCTGTGGATGAAAGAAAAGCTGAGTTAATCCATTGATATGTTCAAAATAGGTTCATAAAAGAAACATCAGTGACACTCGTATTGTGGGTAAACGTGATGAAAATACCTGCAAACCTAAATACCTTGTTGAAAAGGTGTTATTCATAGAAATTGTCCTGTTATCCACTGGGAGAATAGAACATTTAGATTGTACCATGGTTACCCTAACCTAAGACCCGTCACCTTTGTTTGCTGATTGGCTTCTCCTCTTGCTATGATGATCTATCTCTTTCTTGCCTGGCAAGTCATCCCATAAATGTAGACGTAAAGGATGGCCATGAGCCTTTAAAACCATCCAGTCGTCGAACTGCGTCCGCATCCAATTGGACCATGTTTGGACTGATCCGATCAATGTGATGTGTTCATCGTTACAGATGACAGTGAACAGAGCAGTCTGTCATAAACTGTCAAAGAAGAAAATACACCCTTTATGTTTTTTTATTGACTTCAGTACGTCCATCTGCTCATGTCTCAAAGATAAGCCAAAGTCCATCATTCAAAGTTGATGCCAAAGACGTTTCAAGCAAGCGTCGGTCATGAGCCGATGCCATCTTAGGCTCAATCTCAGGACTCGCACTGCACCCTTTGGTCTTCAGCAAAGTGCACTTGGAGAAAGTGCACTTTGGCTTTGAGTGCGTAGTAAACAAGTGTGCAAATAACTGCCGAATTGAGACAGGCAGTGTTGCGTCATCGATCGCAATGCATGCCAGGACGCTGGTTGATGTGATACTTAAAAGAAAAAAAACTTTATTAACTACTTTCAAACCAACAACCAAACAATTATATGAAATAAATGTACATTCATTGCTGCTTTGTTTAAAAATTCAGAGCAACAACTAATCCCCCTAATATGAACTAATTTCATTACAAAATACCAGAGGTGGAAAGTAACGAAGTAGATTTACTCACGTTACTGTAATTGAGTAGCTTTTTTGTGTATTTATACTTTTTAAGTCATTTTTTAAATCTGTACTTTTACTTTTACTTGAGTAAGTTTTGTTAAAAAAATAGTAATTTGCTACATTTTAAATTATATCCGTTACTGAGTACTAATAAATTATAGGCTTAATAAATTAAAAACATTACGTGTAGCAGCGTCGGAACAGAAAGAGATACCTGCATGAGTGCCGCGTCTAAACCTCGGGGGGGGGGTACACTTCTGCTCAAAAACATCCGTTCAGTCCCTCAACTCGCTGTTTACCTCCTCTCTCCCTCCTCTCCTGTGGGTTGGAACCCGCACCTTCACACACCGGTGTGACGTCATCAGAATTTTGCTCGGTTCGGTAGCCAGAATCGGTTCCGTGTTTGAAATGTGTTTCTCTACCGCTCCGCACGGCAGCGGCAAAATAACATTTAGCGCTCATAACAAGCAGATTATCAGCGCTCTGCTCATAAAACAGAAGACCTGCAGGCCTCCGTGAGTTAAAACATCCTGATACTGTTCAGGTGTAAACATTGTGCTGCATTGCACCACAGTCACCAATTCTTGTCATGTGTCTTGCCCAGTAAGTCTGATCTTTGAATTGTGTGTACTGAAACTCTAATTTCCCTTCCCTGGGACAAATAAAGCTTTTCATTTCATTTTTCTTTTCATTTCAGACGCTGTTGTTGATTTAGCATCCAGCAAACAGTAAAGAATGTCTCGACTAGTAGAAGCTAACAGTTAGCATTAGAAACTCCACCACATGGCAGAACTCCTTTAGTCTTGTGTTATTAATGGAGATAAAACATCAACATTGCAAAGGAAATGAAGTCAGTGGTAGAGCTGAGTTGCTGTTAGCCAATCAGAGACAAGATGTCCAAATGTCAGGAAATAAAACTCCAAATCCTGCCGTGTCCTGCTCACATCTTCTCTGGCTCACTTTTAGCTCCTGAAACAGAAGCCCCAGAGTCCCCCCCCCCCCCCCCCCCACACACACACACACAAACCGACTCACAAGACATTTATTAACACTAGAGACCACTGCAAATGTGTTGAAAAAAACAGGTGAACTTGGTCTTTAAGATGCTGAGCCTAACATGTTCTCTCTTGAAACAGACTTACAGTGTTAAGCATAAAAAAACTATGATTACAGCTAAACGTGGTTTAAAACTGTAAGATTAACAGCAAAAACAAAACATATTCAGAACATAGGTTTGATTACAGACATGGCATTGGTTGGAAAAAGGATGAAAAACTGTTGCCACCTATTTTAGGTGTAAAAATGGACTGACCCTCATCAGAGAAAGAAAACAGAACTTGACTTTTTATGTCTTGGTGGATCAAATTATGTCCAGAAATAAAATAAAAGTTAACTGAACTCAAAAATCTAGCAGTTTAACCAGTTAAGACCTTAATCACAATATCAGGGAGTAAACTGAACTGAAACACACATAGATGTGTGATATCTTACATGCTGTGGGAAGCAAAATCAACATGCAGTTATATATTTATGTTTACCATAGTGGAGTTCTGCTGCAGTAATCTCTGCTTTTCAACAGAGCAGACGTGACAGGAAGAAAAATTACATGGAAAAGTGTGTGTTTGTTTCCCGCATGTGTGTTTTCACGAGAAGCTGGATACACCAATCATGCATCTTTCAAGCCCCACTGATGGCATATTTGCCAAAGCAATTACTGTTTCAGTACAATAGCGGCTCGTGGTTCACCGTAGGCCTCGCACATCTAATTCATCCAGGGTAATTGTCAAAATAATTAGTTTCTTCTCTCCACGCCCCGACTGAAAAAAGCCAATTTTTCCCTGAAACACAAATTTATTTTAGAAAATAGATCGACGGTGAAAATGTTCGGAAGTTTAGAAAACAGCAACAGTCTCATGAGAAACCGCTGCTCACTGAGTCCATGATGAGAAAAGCTCAATGCAGATTCCACATCAAACAGAGATTTCAATACAGTTTAGTGTAAATTGTGCCTTTTGTACCCTGAAAGATAAAGATTGTTGTTTTGTGTCTCCTGAGACCCACTCAGCAAAACCCAGAGGACACTGGCTCATTCTCGGAGGACTCGCACATCTTGATACTGTTGATATCAAAATGAAAAGCTGCACTCAGCTGGATCCACTTAAGCTTCTTATTGGCTCCACACAGTACTCACTTCTGCTACGTGTGAAAGTCTGACTGAAATTGGCAAGCTGCTTTCAGTTCATTCTAGAAATTAAATAAAAATCATAATTGTATTATTACAATGTACAAAAAACATTGAGCAAACCAAATAAGTAAACAATATCTGGCATTTATGATCACATTTAGCCACTCTATCCTATCTGGTAATAAAGCTTTGTTTAAGCTGAATCTTAATGGTTCCTACCCCTCTGAAGTTGCTGGTGGCTTGGAAGTAGATGAGGTAGTTCTTGGTGGGGTCTAAAGGGCTGTTCCAGTAGCCGTTGTAGGTGTGGTTGTCACCCACGGTGAAAGGCGTGGCCTCGGGCAGACTGCTGGGCGTCAGCTCAGCCGTGTAGTAGTGTGGGGACCCTTTAGCCTGGGCCTCGTTGTGTGAGTTGGGAGTAGGAAAACAGTCCACGGTGCCCAGCTCCCTCCGCCTCACCTGACGGGACCCATCCTCCTCCACCACCACCACCTGGTAGGCACTGGGATGGGAGAAGGTGAGGATTAGTACTCCATCAACATCCATCAACAAAGAAGAATCCAACACTTGACCATTTTGGTCTTTTTTTATTTGTTAATGTATCAGGATATGTTTTTGGTTTCTTTCGTTATGATAAATGTCGGGTTGTCTTGGGAAAAAAAGCTCTCTCATAGTAAGTACTACAAGTGGAATATGACACCTTTTAATAAAAAGCTATATTTTTTTTATATAATGGTTCACGGGGTGTTTAGAGGTGTGTAGAATGAAAGTACAGTAATTCCTTTAAAAGCTATATTTAAGAAAAAATAGATATCAACCATTTATTTCGACGGGCAAGACACTACCAGCCAATAGAGGGCGCTATTGCGGGTTCCCAAACAGTCCGCTGGGCACAGCGAGGCTGGTGCTGTAAAGAATGGTGGATCTGGCAAGTCAAGCAGCAGCTTCTGAGCCCAGACGATGGAATTATTCTTCTCAGAAGTGGGACAGCCATAAATGATGTAAAACCAGAGTGAGTTTAGCTGGAAACCTTGTTCTACTGTTGCTACTATAACCTCCACACACTAGATGTCGCTTTGGTGTCCGTGTTCCATATTCCACATTTGAGTAAAAGCAGCTCTAAATAAAAAAAGTTTTTTTTGTTAAAGGTGTCCAGACCATCAATACAATATAAGAATAGAGGAAGTTAGTTAAAAAGTGGAGGAAAGGGTGATCACCTTGACTTTTTCATCTGGTCTTTTGAACCTATTCTGCTACTTGATGGTATTAAGTAAACACAAATATAATCTGATGAAATTTTGATGGGTGAATCTATCATTTCAGACATGGATGGTTGGTAACATCGTTGGGTAGACTTACTTCTCTCCAAACAGAACATTAGCAGTTTAGTTGGAGGTGTGTATAAAATGTCTGTGTGCCCTTTTGTAAGACAACATCCCCCCACATAACCCCCGATACTGACATAAATGCATGACTGCAGGGGAAACGGTGCAGAACTAATGAATGATTTTTAACCAACATGGGTTTTTTGCTCATGTAAAAACGTGATTATAGTTGAGTTATTATAGAAAACCAAATCGTAGGTGAAATCAAGATTCACCTTTTGGACAACAGACATTTTAAAATAATCCATATGTAATTAAGTCTTTAGATGGGCTCAAACACTGCAGTGGCGTAAGGAGGGAACCTGTGGATATGAATTATTGAGCAGACTACGGTCAGTAACTTGTAAATGAAAAAAAAACCGTTTAAAAATGTTTAAATTTGATCCATATTTAAACAGGTAATAATGAAAACAAAAGTCGAAATACTGCTGTGTGTGTTAACACATGATGATAGCATCGGATTAAATATGGGTAATACTATTAATACCAGCTCTTATGAGCACTGTACACTGCGTGTTAGGAAACAAATACTTTTATTTAAATTATGGTGGATTTACCATAGGTCAAAATGTGTTATATGCCTGTTTATTGTTCACAGGGAAAATTAAAATGATTAACCCTTTGATGCATAATGGTCACTGCAGTGGACAGGTACTCAAAACTGTTATTTATTTGTTTTTGCTATTAAGCACAGCTGTTGAAGACTTTATTGCATGTGAGCCCCTCGATTTGGACTTCAGTAAGCCAAGCCAACATATTTCATGTTCAGAATGCACGCTGTCCACTGAGGTGGACATGTAATAAATTATTTGTAAATTATAAAATTTTACAAAAAATATTTGTTGAAATTTGTTTCATTCACACCTAAAGACCAATGAAAAAAATTGTTAAAAAATCATGGTTGAAGATTTCATAATTCATGCATGAAAGGGTTAATAATTTCATTTAAATATGTTTAATAACTCAAAAATTAAAGTAATTAGTTGAATTATTTGGTTTAATTTTTTATTTAACCTGTACATTATTTAGTTTACCATAACATGTTTTTTGTTATTTTTGTTTTAATAAACTGTTGATCTTTCATTGCTCAATACTGTCTAGTCTGACAAAGCCTCACCACATAAACATTAAACCTGACTCAAAAACATCCAGTTCAATTAAAGGATGCAAGTTGTTTTTGAATTTTTCTCTAAATCCTGCTTCCAGGCTACAATTGATGTGTTGGCTGGTTACAATGAAACAGCGATCAGCAGCTGTCAGCATCTAATTAGCTGATGTATGTTGTCATTTCTATGTAACCTGATGCAACGACTTCCTATCCGAATAGAAAAAAGATGCAATGGGACAGCGTTCATTGGTTCTGCTGTTGCAGCGCTGCTTCAGTTAAGTGTTGTGACAGGACCAAGAACTAATTTTATGACTTGAAATGAAATAGAAATAATTAAAGGGACTATAAGGAAGTTTGAGAGCCAAAACATGTATAGAAATAATAAATGTCTTCTTCATACATTCTCCTGCAATGCCCTGGTCCTGTAGAATGAGCCCTGGCATTTTTACTGTGATTGCCTGTTTTTCTGTAAAACCATGGAAAAAGAGAGCTGCTCGGGTCGAGCAGGCTGCTTCATGCACGTTCACGCTCAGGCATCGCCCGTAGTAGGGCTGGGCGATATGGCAAAAACACAATATCACAATTTTTCCAATATTTTATCACGATTTCGATTTTATCACGATTTTTTTATCCATGAATAGCATAACTTCTAACACACTTATATTTTAAACTCACACCAGAGATGATAAAAGCCCTGAGAGAAACAATTACAAAAATCAGTTTTTCTCGTTTTTCAAGTAACTTAATATAAATTAAAATCGTAAACATATTTAAAGTGCAAACATGTCAATTGCAAACGTATTGTGCAAACATTAACTTGTTCAAAATACTATGTAGCTCCCAGTTGCTCATGTAGTGGATAGTTAAGCTCAAATACGGCTCTGATGTGCGGCTGGACCAGAGATCGCTTGTGGTAGCAAATAACTGCGCATTCTGAATATTTTCTGCAACTCTCACTTTGCATTCAGCGTACATGCGTGGAATGGCGGTGTTCGAAAAATACTTGCGGCTAGAAAACTCGTAGCGCGGATCCAATGTTTATATCATGTTCTTAAATCTCACTCCTACTGTTCGCACGGGACACAAATCTTTAACCAAGTGGTACGTCACTGCATCTGCCACGCTGTTCCATCGTCTGCTGTTTCTGTCGTAGGGAGTGAGTTTTGTGAGTGTTTCTGTTAGCGTTTGCTGCCTGGAAGAAGCACTAGCCGCTGTAGCCGCAGGCTTTTTAGCTTTAGCTGCCAGCTGGCTCTCATTGTATTGTTTGGGATGCTTTCTTTTCAAGTGATTAAACAAGTTTGTGGTGTTGCCATCACTTGCCTTGACGCTCTCCTTGTAAATGACGTTTCGTTGCTCTTTGTCGTCTGGTGAAAAACCAAACCAGTTCCATATAACGGACGAGGCGTTCCTCTTCGGAACGAAAACCTCGCTGTCGCTCTCAGCCGCAGCCGAAGCCATGTTTGTTCACACACAGGTGAAAACAAGCGGGGCACTAATATATTACTCTGACTCACTCTGATTGGTTAAGGGTCAAACAAAGGCGTGTCATTCGCCGGAGGTAAGTTCCTTTTTCATTCAGAGGCAGAAATTCAACAGCAGAGCTGTGAATCGTGATAAAAAGGTCTCTCAAAAATGACAGACCGTCAGATGTGTAGATCGTAAAACGGTCTAAAATCGTCATATCGCCCAGCCCTAGCCCGTAGCATTTGCTATCCGTAGCATTAGCAGCAGAGAGTGAGGTAGTGCCAACTCAGCAACTTTGTCGCTGTTCCTAACACCTAGTGACGAACCTAGCTACATTTCTGAGGACACTTAACCCCAAAATTCCACTACCTCCGCTCCGGCACGAACTCCGCAGCAAAATCGGTCCTGTTGTAGTCAATCAGAGCTGTTCCACTACTGCGGCCGTGCGACGCCGTGCGCCACCCGCCGTTCTGCCATCCGGCAAAAATAGAATCGATCCTATTTTCACCGGACGCCGGAGCACCTCCGCAGTCAATGGACAGAAATCACAACCGCCCAACAGGAAAGGGAGCAAGCACAACTTCCGTTATTTCACAAATCAATAAACAAAAGGCGTTTTTTGTTTCATATGCACAGGTTTAACAACTTTTAACAACTATCAATGGCGGCTGAACTTTAAATGCACAAAAATAAGCCATAAATACAGTTTCCACTATCAAAGTGCTCACCCTTTGTTGATCTAAACACTGCTGATCTCTCAACACAAATGATGGGCAGATTAAACAGCTCATTTCGATGCTTCTCCCACACAACGGGTGTTTGGATCTAACTTCTGCGTTTATTGCTCAGACTGTATCGCAAGATCTCGAAAATCCTGCGCGTGCTTGTTTGTGCACCTCAGGTCTCCGCACCGGAGCGGAGCCGTTGTAGAGTGGGTACAGTATAATTTGAATTCAGAAGCGAGCGGCAGCGGAGGGCGGGGGCGGAGCGGAGATAGTGGAATTTTGGGGTTAGCTACTTTCTGTAGAACTTTCTTCTAGATATTTCCTGCAAATTAGCAACAAAATAGCCATTTTTGCTCCGAACTGTTCTTTGGATTGACGTTGTTTCAGTTGTCATCAAGGACATAAAAGTTACAGATACATCAAAAGTTACTGGCACGTAGCTCACCTTGTAAGATGTCTGACTTTCATGCAGAAGGCCTGGGTTTGATTCTGGGTGTGAACATAGTTTATTTAGAGTTTCTTTTTTACATTATTGGTATATTTTTTTTACAGTAAGATGTCCACATTTTTATTTGAGACTCGCCGAACGACATTGAATTCACAGATAAAAAAGATGTGGGTTCAACTTTCATTTTGGAACAATTTTTCAAGCAAGGGAAGGGAATGATCTGAGCATGCAGGAGGACTGACCCATCTTAAACCTTTGTCGGCTGTGCTGAAGAGAAAGGTACAGAACCACATTATTTAATTAATTAGCTGCGCGTTCTCCTGTCCTCTGTCCTCCAGGCCACACACACACACACACACAGGTGCGCGCACGCACGCACGCACACACACACACACACACACACACACACACACACACACACACACACACACACACACACACACACACAGGACTGTCTCAGCTGTTATTTTTGTTAAGGAGTGTGCACGTACAGCATGCGCGCCTCGTGCACGAGCCTACTATTGAAGCTGCTGTCACACTTTTGGCCTGAGGGGGCAATGGCGAGCATAAAAATTCAAAAGTCTGAAAAGTCCCTTTAACGACATTTGATGTTGTACTTGTCTCAAGAATCATGTTATTTTGATTAGAAAAAATCTGGTTAAACCCAAGACTATAATGAGGGTGTATCTATCTCTTCTGATGACACTACTTACTGATTTACATCCATTAACACAGAAGACTTGCCACTTGGATTCACACGCCATGACACTTTTGGGGTTTATTTCACACATTTTGCTTTTGCTGTGATACACGTCAGCCCCTGATGCTCCACAAAGCTCTTATAGACTGCAGCTATAAATATCAGAGCGAGGAGGAGCGCTGAATGAGCACTGGTGTAGGTGCGAAGCATGTATTAGCTGTACCTGACAGGAGCTCCTCTCCCCAGGGCAGGGCGAAGCAGAATGGTGATGGTGCTCTCTGACTCACTCAGTGGAGATGGAATGTCTTCATAGTCGAACACTGGGGCTGAAAACAGATACGAAGGTGGAAAACCACAAAGTAGTTAGGTTGAAGAAATAAACAAGCAGACATTTTGCCAAGAGAAGCCTGGTAAACAAGTGTTTACTCTCCTGGGAAGCATCAAATAAACATTAATACTTGAGGTTTTTAGCAGGTTTGCACTGGTAGCCGAGTTTGGATATTTTACTTTTTCACCCTCACATTGAAGATAAAGTGAGATTTCTGTACTCATTACTCACACATGTCCCATGTCCCTGGCGTACTACTTTATGGAGGCCTCCCACACAGTGCCTTTGACTGATGATGACTAGAAACAGCAGCCAAATCAACAAGAGGCTGTTATAATATAATTAGGACATACCTCAGAGCTGAGCCACCTAAGTGAAGCTCTAGAGATAAAGAGGTTAAGACTTTCTATCTGCCTACAGAAAGAGATTGTGTCTGAGTATTTCTCTCCAAGAACAACATAGCGGTCCAGACCCAAACCACGTGTAATGGAACAGGAAGACGGTTTCAGAATCTCAGATTCTACTTGGTCTTGTGCTATTTGTTAGTCAAAAATACACAAAGAGCTGAGGTTTGAGCTCTAGGGAGCGGTTTGAGTCACAGAATGTTTGGTGCTTAAATCCAAGGAATTACGAAAACCTAAGAGCTGCTTTTTTATTTTGATGATTTCTACAAAACTGAAGTGGAAGCTGCCAGCCTGCTGAGCTCTTCTGATGACACAGCCAAGAGAGAACATGTAGGAAGGGGTGTACGTGTTCACAGCTGTACAGGGGGATTGAATGCACAATCATACCTTTGGGGGACAGAGGTTTGTGGGTACTTTGTGTATGAACTTGTTTTTGTAGCGTTGGTAGCAGCTAGATTACCAGTACTAAAACAACTTAGATTACTCATTTTTTTCTAAAAATCTGCAGTAAAGTAGGTTCTGATACAAATGAATGCTTTGAGTGAATCTCGGGGGTGGGGGTGGGGGGGTGGGGGGGGTCTGTTTCCAGTTTCACGAAGTAGGTTAGAGGAGTAGGGAGCTGATTGGCTAACAGTAACACAACTCTACCACTGGTTGACCCTGGTTGCTCTGCAACATAGATGTTTTATCTCCACCAGTAACACACGCCTGAACGAGTTCTGCCATGTTGTGGGGTTGCTAATGCTAACGATTAGCTTATACTTGCTAGCTCCTGGATACTTAACTCATTCACTGCCAATGACGACTAAAGTTGTCATTTGCATTTTTTTTACTGCGTAGGCGTCAGAACGAGCCCCCGCACTGCACCGAGAACAAACATCCCAGCTTTAAAGCCTATCTTCATCCGCGTATGTCACACGTCACGTGATCAGGAAGCAGAAAATCCATGTGTTAGGAGGTCGTTTTGGGTCGCTGCTGTAAAAAAAATTAAGCGTGAACCGGAAAAGCTTCTGCCGATAACAATTCGACAACGGATTATGAAAGAAGGGATAACGCTCAAAACGTGCGGATTCTTCCTGACGTTAGAGGTGAGTCTACTCTTTGTTTTGGCACTGACATCATCATACAGTAGAGCGCAACACTCTGAGACTCTTAAAAAACCAGTAAGAACGCTGGTAGCGAAGGGCTTTTCTGATCAGGAAACGGCTGGCAGTGAATGAGCTAATCAACTACAGCCTTCTCCGTCGTGAGTCAAGATGGGTGAGTCCATGAATGCTAATTTTTTATGTGCCATGCATTTGCCAGGCTTTTCTAATACAAGCATTTAGCTGTTTATTAGTTATTATTTATTTGCAGCTAATGCAGGAAAAAGATGTAAAAGACTATTTTCTTGTGTATCCCGCAGAGTGATTGATCTTGTTTCAAAGATGAAAAGTAAAAATGTGTTTTCATTGAATTTGGCCTTTAAAAAAGTACACATAATTTTGTGCAAGCTGTACACAGAATTTCTTACTAATATTATAGTCAGACCCTCAGTTATACGTAGTGAACTATAGGTCCATTGTTGCACCCCAGAGAGGATTGCTTCTGCATGTAGGTTCATTTCAACTGCTGATGGCCTTTGCTGACAGAGTTCAGAAGTTCTGAGTCGACTCCAGGTCAACTGTGGCAGGAAAACATGCGGTGTAGCAGGGTACCTCCTCCTGGACTTGTAAGCAGCACTTAAACACTTGTGAACAGCTACTTTTCAATTGTTAAACATAAAGGACTTGTTCCTCTGCAATAGAGGTAATGCACTCGTGTGATTTCCTGATTATACCCCTGACGAGTATGGCAGCCTACGACGGATAAAAACACGTGACAGCAACTACGGCCAGGCCGAACGCAGGGGCCATGTTGCCATGCCGACCAAGCCAACTGAAGAACATGCTGTAATAGTCCAACAGATTAACGTTCCTATCTTCTTGGTGTTTCGGTTCAAGTTGAACTCATACAATGTACCTTTTTATTTATCAATACCCTTCCCATGTAGAGAAATGTACAGATTCCTTCTTTTTCTTTTTCCCTGTCTTTTTTCAAACTAGTGATAATTATTAGCGACTGCCATAAAAAACCTTACTTTTCTAAACTTTAATAAGGCTGGTGACCTAAACTACACATTACATGCTCTGGTGATGAGTCACAAGTCCAACCTGCCATGACTCCTGAACACCTGGACTTCATAACAAACACATCATTTACTCCTGCTTTTACCTATGATTGGCGTAAATAATTTAAAGATATACCAAAACATTCTATTACAAACATAATTCTTATATTTAATTATAAAATATTGTTTACCTCATTGAATTAAAGAAATCACAGAACGGGATCAGCAAAGTGTCTTTATTCCTAAATTACTCGACACCCCATATTTTGCTTATTTCATGTTGGATGGAAACATTTGACATTAACATTTGTTACAGAGAAAACACGGTTAGTGATTCTGAATGATCCCTACACAGATAAAAGCGAAATCTTTCTCCTTCCCAACATGTTTTGTGTCATTTTCTACATCCATCCCCGTGATCCCTTCTCTAGCACTAACACCCAGACATCCGCACCGGCTTGGTTTGTTGCACATGGATTGTGGTGATGTGAACAAAGCTGTTTTCACCCAAACCATTCAGGCTGAACATTTGGAGTTAGTTTTCATTTGTTCTCCATCAAAAGAAGCCAATGTGCATCTGAAAGCTGCCCGACGGGGCCCGAACGATGTTAATTTGTATGATTTAGAGGTAAATGAGTATTTCAAACTAATCTTTGGAAAAACAAGGGATTATGGGTCACCACTAATGCTAGGGTCTAAGAAAAATAAATCATCATTATCCAATACATGCATTCAGTTCTACTACAGATCATGTTCAGACCTCACCCTGCTGCTGTTTTAACTCCCCTAGAGAACCCGGAGCCTCACCTGAGATGTTGGTGGTGATCTCAGTGAGCGCTGTTTGGCCAAACCCTTTTGTAGTGCGAGCTCGGACCGACACCAGGTAGGTGGTCCCAGGATGCAGGCCGGAGAACATGTGGTAGGTCTCGTTCCTTAGTTTGGACACGGTGCGGCGAGGACCCGGCACATTGATACCCGGGTCAGAGGACTCGATACTCTGGTAGCTGATCTGCAGAGAGCAAATGCACAAGACTGGGTCAAAAATCCACCGATCATCTGTGAAATGACTGCTTGTGTGATGTTAGTTTTTCTTAATTGCTAAAGCACAACTCCTGAAACCTTGCTCCCTTTTCTCAAAACATTAAACACAAAACCTCTCATGCCTCTTGCTAAATCAAACTTTCGCCTCTAAACAGTTTCAGCTGTGCTTAAAATCAAACACTTCTCTCAAATCATAAACTAATTACTCAAAATTACATTCACCATCAAGCAGTCAGTCAACAATACACCAAAAAATAGAAAGCACAAAGTTCAGGGCCATACAATTTGTTTATTGTACCATATATACAGCCTGCAGTCCATGTGCTACAGTGCTCAATGACAGTGAAAAATAAATACATAAAATGAAAAACATCTAAGGACTAAACATGTTATCAATGGGCCTCTTCTTGTCTGTGGGCTGGGTCAGGCCACAGCACTTCATCGACATCACGTGCAATGTTTTCCCTCCTGAGGCTCAAACTGGGTTGCTCTCTAAGTCCTCGTTGTCAGCCCACGGACAACAACATGGTCTATGGTCGTTGCTCAGATTTCATTGGATATTTCCACTCTTTGTCTTCCTCTTCATCCTCCTCTTTCTCTTTCTTGCCCTCCTCCTCATCCTCTCACATGAGCTCTTCTAGCCACTGTCACACGTTCTCATTCCCACCTTCAACAACCTGTTTGCTCTCTGAACTTGCTTTTATTGGTCGTCACATCATTTGAAACAAGTGAAATCTGTTTTGACTGATTGTGTTCAATCACTGACATTTGTGCTCTTGTTCTGGGTAAAAGTGTTCCCCGTGTGTTTACCGTTATGGATGACGTGTACATCAGAGTGCAGAATGCGTTTAGACTTTTGCTAGACCGTGTGAGATTGTTTAAGGTTTTGACAACAGGCTCAACAGTTAGCTTAACGAGTCTGAGCAACTGAGAACTTTCTTCAGTCGATGGATTTTAGTGTTATAGCATGAGAAATACAGTAAAATGCTTTTCCTTAGACATGGCAGATGAAGTGTCTTGCCAAAGGACACAACAGCAGAAGGAATGAACCTGGAAACCTTTGACTACTGATACCTCTGTCACCTCCTGAATGACTGCCACAAGAAGCACTGATGGGACTTTGACAGGCAGGAGTATCCGATTCCGTCTAGCATCGTATTTGTGATACAGTCAAACAATGTTCACATTACACCCCAATCAACAGAACCGTCTGTCTGCAACGGCATGTCGCATCGATTACTGAATGTAATTCAAGGGCGACATAAGGGATACTAATCGACTGTATTCTTCTTTTTTTGTTTGTTTTGCTTTTTATCAAATAGCACCTCAATGATCATCATTACTAATGTGGTTTAGCGGTAAATGAAAGCATGATGACTTAAGAGAAAATAACGTATAAAAGCATGATCTTATATCAAAAGGTTTTTGCTCAAAGCTGCATCTTCTCGTCATCATGTGTGAGTTAGGTCTTGCTCTGGCGAGATCTAACTCACACATTCTGCTGAAGGACTGATCTGACGGTCTGCTTTTTCTGCACTGAGAGGAAAATCAGCTCTTAATAGATTTCTACCAGAAGACGGAATTGTCTCTTTCATGGATCACAGGCTTTCAACAAAAATAATCAGCTTTGCTTTTCCATCTGTACTTCAGGCTCCTCTCAGATGGCTGCTGCACTATCCTCAAAGACTTTAACCATCATAAATGCAAAAGTGACACGTTCTTGTTCTGATAGAAATCTTATAAATTACCATAGCCAAATCTGTCTTCACTGAGACTTTGAGTCGTTTTTCCTGCCTGAGCCAATTCATTTTCTGATACATCAAAATTTAAAAGCTCAATGTGCTTAAACAAGGATCTATTCCAGGGGTGTCCAAACTTTGCAACACAATGGCTAAAGCTGTCACGTTAAAGGCCCTCATAGGCCACAAAAAATATTTTCTGGTGTTTATTTATATTTATAACCATGTAACACCCACCTTTAGGAACTTTCGACCATGTTTTATTGGTATTTCCTCATGATAAAACACTCCCAATGTATTTTTGGCTTCATGATGCATTTTTCTGTCTCAGCTGCTTCTTCCCTTTAGCTCTGCAAATTGTTTCTAAGCTATTGCATCAGCTGGACGGGGTTGTTACTACTTCACATCTGCCTGCACCTCCTCATCCAGGTAGTCTTTCGAGTCCCGATCTGTCTGGACTGTAAACACTAATGCCCAGTTTCTTTGTGTAGCTAGCAAGACATTAAATCCTCACAATTGTGAAGTGATTTTGTTTTTAATCCAGTCTGCAATTTAAATCATGTCTAGAACCCAAAAATTGAATTTTGCTTGCGAGAGAACAGGATCACTTTCCAGTCGTCCTGAAGAAGAGTCTAATTGGCAGCCATGGTTGGATTTTATTTTAAGGAGTTCTCAAACACCGAGTCATAATGTAACCGTGATTTCATAAACTACTCGTTAAACCTTCGCCAGTACCGGAATGAGTTTTCAGACGGAATACTTCTTCAAACTTGGGAATCGCTGAGTGGGTCATGATGGCACAAGTCTGCAGTCCCCGGGCCTGCAGCTGCGTACTGTTGTGGAATTTGAATGGGTGGGGGAGGAATTTCATCCAAGCATCTTATTTCCAGTTTGAAGGAATGACTCATGAAAATAACTAATATTTCATAAAAAAATATTCTCATTAGTGCCAATGGTAATATTTTATCATATATTGGGCCTATCGTTGCCCTGGAAGGTGTAAAATAGCATCATACAGGCCCTTAAACTTATGTTTAACGTCACAAATAAAACATGTATTAATAATTATTTCTCATTGTAATCAGTCACTGAGTTTTTCATGCAGGTTGAACATGAAAATAGTCCTACCTATTTCTTGGATTAGATTCTGATAGAAATTAGATGGTTAACTTTAGGATTTCAAAAGCCTGACATAAAGTTAGCCTGTAATCAACTTCTACAGCTGAAACTCCAAAAGTTTCTAAATGGATCTAAAGTTAATTTAAGTCAGTTATTCAACTTAAAAGGTGACACTAATTTATGAGAGACTCATTACAAGCAAGGTGAGATATTTCAAGTCTTTATTTGTTATAATTGTGGATATTATGGCGTACAGTTTATGAAAACCCCCAATTCTAAATCTCAAAACATTAGAAAAGGTTAAATTTTACCTGCAAGTATCTGTGTGTATAAAATAGGTTCAACAGTAATTTAAAAAGATAATATTTGCCACTGAACAGCATCAAATAGCCATGTTCAGGTATCATTAGAAAAGGTACAGGAAAGTACAAGGGAGCTGCATCCCTGGAACAAAAAGCACGGTGAGGTTTCAGGGCTCTGCCAGCAAATCTATTGGAAACACACGATTGGCTGCAGGTGTGCCTGAGGAAACCTGAGCCCTCAGACATGAAAAATGTGTCCTCTTCTTGCTGCTTTATGAACCTGCTTTTTTCAGAGGTGGGGAAAAGTGTGACTAGGAGGAGGGAAAAATAACAAAAATAAACTGTCTTATGGGCAAATGCTGAAAAAGAATTCTAGTGATCAAAGTCTTTGAGGTCAAATTAAATAAAAACCTCGTTTTCACAAACTCTTTCATTTCAAACCCATGCAGCACACTGCTGAGGGGAATTTACAAGTAAACAAGGGAGATGCAGCTCATCTGTACGTCGCAGCACCACTCAGCTCTCCTCTAAGTTCCTCACTTTTAAAACTGATGAATGGAAGCTGGATTTCTCTCTGCCACTGACATTGTGCTGAGCTACGATGGGATTTCAAAGAAAAGAGCTCATGCTGCGAAGGGCTGTAGAAAATTCTAGGCCATCAATAATTAATTAGAAACATTTAAAATTTGCCCCCATGTGGAGGATTCTGTTGGGCAAATACATAATTAGAAAGGCTGCCCCCCCCCCCCCCCCCCCATGTAATTACAGCTTGATGCCGGAGCATCAACTCCATCCCTGGTTGAACATGCACAGTGAGGCCAATGAACTGGAAAAATGGGGTCCAGCTTTCTCGTGCCTCATGCTCGGGGTCTGTGCAGGTGAGTAAATTTGCAATCAATGCAAAAATGGCCCTGCTTCACCACTGTGGACATATACAGGTAATGAAGCTAACATGCATGAATTTGGTCAGTGAGAGGAAATCCAGAGTACTCGGAGAACACCTACACTTTCACAGTGAAAACATGAAAACTCAAAGCAGTCAGGTTTTGAACCTGCAACCTTCTTGCTGCGAGGCAATAAAGCTACCACCTTTTCCACTGTGCAGCATTATCATTGGTAATGTTTCAGAAAGTGAGCGCAGGTTAAAATGGCAGAACAATGGCAAAACACACCGGGGGCTCATGTATTCAAAACAACATGTCTCCATTATCTTCAGTCATGACCTCCATATTGTTTGTGTTGAGAAAATATAGCTTCAACATTTTTCTAAGATAAATTCCTGCTTGTAACTCTGGGTTTCTGTAGCAGATAGTTTTTGTTATTTTAGCAGCATCATCTGTCTGCTAGTGTTTTTATGTGAAGTGTATATTTGTTAGATTAGCTACTTGATGTCTGCATTTCATAAAAATTGCTGAATGTTAGTTATGTAATTCTTACCAGAGGTCTCATTTGGTAAATGGTAAATGGCCTGTATTTGATATAGCGCTTTCTAGAGTCCTGGAACCCCCCAAGGCGCTTTACAACACAACCAGTCATTCACCCATTCACACACACATTCAGACACTGGTGGTGATGAGCTACAATGTAGCCACAGCTGCCCTGGGGCGCACTGACAGAGGCGAGGCTGCTGAGCACTGGCGCCACCGGTCCCTCCGACCACCACCAGCAGGCAAGGTGGGTCAAGTGTCTTGCCCAAGGACACAACGACAGTGATAGACTGAGCGGGGCTCGAACCTGCAACCTTCCGATTACGGGGCGAGCACTTAACTCCTGTGCCACCGTCGCCCATTTATCAAACATGGCGTAGAATCCTTACTAAAACCGTACTTAAGCTCAGCAAAAAATATGTACTTACGCCAAGAAGGTTTGTGATCTATCAAACATGGAGGACGCACAGCTGCACGCAATCTCCGCTTCATAAATCGGAGACTAACGAGAAAAGTTCTCAACTGCATTTTAGTCACATCCCGCCCTCACCACGCCCACTTACTGCCATAAATAGTCAATGCAAAGGGCCTTGTGGACCTCATGCATATACATAAAACGGCTGTTGCAGCGCTCCACCAATGACATGGCGACCGTAGATCAAGGCAGACAGACAGAGGCGGATTTAGCAATTTAGGGGCCCAAGGCGAACACAGAAATGGGGCCCCTTACACTAAATTGTTGACAATCTTACCTTTAACTGGATTTGTGAAACTCTCCCCTCATCTGACATGAGTTACTTTCCCTTTTTATTAGTCCTACTATTTTGGCCTGTATCTCCCCCCCTGAAACATTTTCCATTGTCTTTCCTTTCTGCTTCATTTTGATGTTTACATTGAAAAACGACGTCACTTTCAGAAGTGAAAATAAAAGCTTTTATGAAGCATGCTGCTTCTTTCTCTTATTGGAGCCACTAGGATAACTCCATTTCATGCTTCATGTTTTGACTATCGCTTTGGGTTTGTTACGAACGCTCCCGCGTGTGGTCTTATGGCACTTGGCAAACAACAATTTGGTGCATTACCGCCACCAACTGGATTGGAGTGGAATGACTACCAATCACTTCCTGTTTGTGCATCGCCGTCTTTATAACCCTCTTATGACCATAATTATAACAGGGCCGCCTGGTATTGTTTTAATCTTATGGCTGTAAAATTGTAATAAAAAGCGCAAAGTGTGTGTAACTCTTCTCCTTTTTTTAGAACAACCTCAGCTTTCAGGGTATGGTTTGTATTTAGAATTTATTTCTATTAAAGCCTTTAAAAAATCAGCTTAAAAGTGAAAAAAGCAAAAAACGGATTAGAATTTTTTACATTTATTACCGAACAGGAACTTCAAAATTACTGGGCAAACCATTTGGAATGAACAGTTTAAACTTTGATCTGTAATGCATCTATTCTTAAAAAAGTGTGAACCTTGGTATCATTTTTAGCAGTTTTTAAGACCTTTTATTTTTTTAAACTTTCAGACGTTTTTGTTTGATGTGGTAGACCTTGAAGCAGTTTCTCTCCAGCTGCAGGCAGAATCCTGCACACCTCACACTGCCATGGGCGGCTTCTCTTGCACACCGTGCACTGCTATACCAAAAACTTTTGTTTTAGCAAAAATAATTATTTATTGTAAAAAGATAAATGATGCTGGAATGATGCTGAATCTTACAATTAGCAAATAGTTGAGGGTTGTTCAAATACAAACATTTAAAATAAAGATGGAACAATCATTCACACCCTGGTTCACTGGAGATCTGTTCTTCTTTGTGGTCACTGTCCTCAAATATAAGCCATCTGGGACACCTAATAGATTGTGTTGATTTTCTTTGAGGCATTTCCATAATTTCATGCTGGTTTTTATGCTGATTAGCTTCCCCGTTCAGTTATCCGCTTCCACTGCGCTGCGCTCCGTTTCAATCTGGCTGTACAGCAGGATTTCCATAACTCTGATTGCTTCATGCTATAGATCGTTGGAAAGCTGCTTTTATGTACTTTTAGGAACCGTTGGAATTATTTGAATCTGATCAGCCATTCAAAAGTTATAAAACGGAGCATTTTGGATGACAAACTCAGCACGTCTCTGAATCTGTGTTGTGATTTGTTGCGCTCAAGACAGGGAATCCCGGTGGCTACCGTAATGTCTTGTAAATGCACGAAAAGCCCCGTTTTTAATCTTTTCAGCACTTTTGGAATTTTAATGATATCTTGAACGGTTCAGGAATTATGGTAATGAGAAGCATGTCCAATCCCGTCTGCGGCCACAGGTTGGTAATAAGAATATTGTGGCATTAACAGAGGGGTGCCCGCAGTCAGGAATAGGGGCCCCCCAACACAAAAGGGGGCCCCAGGTGGCCGCCGACCTATGCCTAACGGTAAAACCGCCACTGAAGGCAGATCAAGGAAGCTCAATTTCACAGAAGCAGAAGTTGAGGTACCTGTGGGTGAGGTGGAGAAATGAAAGGAAGTGCTTTTGCAAAACAAATAATGAAAATCCACGGAGTGGCACAGCGTTGCTGAAGCCGTCAATGTTGTGAATTCTTCGGAGAGATCTGTGGCGGATATAAAAAAATGGTCCAATCGGGATTCGATTCCCAGACTCCCGGGTGAAAGTCACACGCACTAACCAGTCACCCAAACAGAGACCTCCCCTGTACAAGTAGCCAGGGCTTATGATCAATCAGGTCACAGTGACAGGACACACACTGTCAGAGACGCATGATGTTCTGTCTCAATCTGTCCCCCTGTCCGTATTCTGCACTTCAGGATGTGTGTGTGTGTGTGTGTGTGTGTGTGTGTGTGTGTGTGTGTGTGTGTGTGTGTGTGTGTGTGTGTGTGTGTGTGTGTGTGTGTGTGTGTGTGTGTGTGTGTGTGTGCGTGTGCGTGCGCACGTGTGTGGGGGGTCTTGTTCTGTGTGAAAACGAAACGGTACAAGCGATAATGCTGCGGGATTTCATAATTGTATCTTCTCAGCAGCAGCACTGCAGGTGCTCTCCATGTCCAACATGTGTGTAAGCCAGGTCCTTAGTCAGCTTAAAGTTGCGCACATTTTTCTGCTAAGTTTTCTTTCATGAATCCCAAAGTTTGCGTGGAAAGTTGCTCACGCAGTTTTCCGACCCCGTTTAGTGCGTAAGCAAGCTTGATAAATGAGGCCCCTGGTCTTTGCACTGGATGCGTAGGTGGCAAGTAACATAATAGACACACTTTCTGCTGAGGGTTAGGGTCCGTTGTCGGAACGTCAGGGTAATTTCTGGTAGGGGACATTGACCGGAAGATACGATGGCCTGGTCCTCTCAGCTGTCGTGTCTATACAGATTCAGGATTCTCAGCACTTTGCACAAACAACTGCGTCGGCCGTGAGAGGTGTTACTAATCAGCACTAAAAAGCATCCACAGTAACATTAAAATTACGTCAATCGTATCCATCTGGAGGACCAGGAGAGCTTCTGCGTGATGTAAAATGTGGCGTTCAATTACCAGAAGTGTTCTGTGAACCCCATGAATTAGATCAGTGGGGGAAATTCGAAGGCATTTTCCCACATTGGAAGTTTAATAACGGTTGTTTTAATGCAGAAGGAATGGTGCTTATTTGCTTATTCTTCCATTCTGCTTCACCAGCAACTCCCCTAATTTTACTAATGTTGGTTGTTTTGAAAGAAGTCTGCGGATGTAATTTCCTACACTCAATCAGCAGACGTTAACAAAAAGTTCTTAGAGACTCTACTGGACCTTCCTGTGTAGCCACCCCTGTTCAGGTAGTCCGTTGACCCCTGAAAATGACCCGGTAAACGGCCCGTTCGGCCAGCCCGACAAAGTGAAGACACGCGAATGCCGGGAAGTTTCAGTAAATCTACCCTGAAGCTCCAATAGTGGAAACACACCTAAATAGTCTAAAGCAATAATTTCAGAGTATTTTATTTTATTTTTTATTGACACATTTTGATGCACGTTTTCAGCTAAAGAGGAAATAAATGCATTTCCCAATTCAGACAATAACCTTCTGAAACAGTCATGATTTCAGGATTGAACAAAATAACCTTTATTTAGATGTTTTCCCCATAATCTCTAACCTCTAGTTTGGCTAAGATACAGGAAAAACAACCAGGAAACCAGGAAACAGTAGGAGAGTAAACAAGTCATATATGGAAAATAACATCCTACACCTAGAGAGGATTAGTGTGTGTGTGTGTGTGTGTGTGTGTGTGTGTGTGTGTGTGTGTGTGTGTGTGTGTGTGTGTGTGTGTGTGTGTGTGTGTGTGTGTGTGTGTGTGTGTGTGTGTGTGGTTTGTGGACTTTTGGCATTAATTTCTTACCTCATACTGAGTGATAAGACCATTAGGCTCTACAGGCTCCTCCCACTTAAGGAAGATCATGTCATCAAGTGGAGTGAAGGTCAAGGACTCCGGAGCGATGCCTCCAGGAACTACAGCAGGACAGAAAAACAACCCTGGATGAAACAAACACTCCACTTTTAGCTCTCAAACTAATGGACTCTCGCGAAGGCATGCCAGAAGGTAAAAACACGTCGGCAGAGCAAAGTGAACCGCACAATGCCGAGGAGGGATGGAAGATGGAGGATAACAGAGAGAAAGACCGGAGGGGGGTTATGAAACGAAAACCGGACAGGCTTTCTTCCAACCCTCAGGAAGATCTGAGAACCTGTCTTCTGCTGTCTGATAACAGAGCACCTTGTCTTGAAGGATGACCGTTGATGTTTCTCTTTTCGACTTCTACTGACAGAGAACAAGTAACGTAATCCTCTGAAGTGCAGAGCACCTCTCGACACCTTTTGGTCTAATGAGATGCATCCCCTTTAAGGATTCGATCAAGCTCTCTCACAAGTGGAACTGAAACTCAACACTTTTTGCTTTCTCGTCAGTTGATGACTTGGTGATATGAACTTTTTATTTTCTTTAGCATCTATGTCCGACTACTAGTTCATCAGATGAAATAATGACAGAGTCACTCGGATAGAGACAACAATGCGGCTGTATCTAATTTTGTTTGCTCATGCTGAGGCCAGCTTCTGTTGGAGGTTTCTTCCTGTTAAAAAGAAGTTTTCCTCTCCACTGTCGCTACATGCTTGCTTAGTATGTGATTTTGTTGTATGAAATTTCAATGAAACCCTTTTTCAAAGAAACCGCATGTCCTTAAACCCATTTCTTCATGTGCAGACTGTTTTTTATTTTTTGCTTTGTGTAGCCAAACTTGTCTTGGATTTTTAGTTCCTACTTCAAAGTTTTCCATCATGATGCGCCTTTGTTTGAAAATGTCCTGCTCAAAGTAGACTGATCTGTTGTTTGAGATCCAGCCACACTGCTGTCTTTCTACTGAACGTTTTAATGTTCAGCTCTTCAACCAAAATTTTAACTAAAGATCCACAACAAGGGGCTAGAAACTTAATGTCCTTCATTGATTTTGTTATGTTCATAATTAACTTGTTTACATGACAACTGCGTTCCAATAGCCGTATTTCACTATAAGACTTTAGGGAAATTTCTGGAACAGGGACAGTTACCGTCAAAATACAATGACACTGTCCTTTTAACCAACGCTTCTTCATTCAAAATCAGTCCTTTCGGGACATCAAGACATCAGTAAATCGCAACTTTGTCGGCAGTTAGTGACATCACTGATCAGCAGAGACGGGGAATTGTGGCGTCAACAAGTAACATCTCCATGCTGTGGTTTTCTTCAGCTCAGCAACTAAACCAGGTGACTTAAATGAGCACAGTGAATGGACCTGGTTCAGTTGCTGAGCAGAACAAAAACACAGCATGGAGATGACCTGTTGATGCCACAATTCCCCGTCTCTGCTGATCAGTGTCAATAGGCAACCATGAAAATTAACATTAAAAGGTTTATTCTGTGAAAGTATGTTATAATGTAATACTTTCAGATTGTTATGTAAAAAGCTGAGTTCAATGACCAGAAGATGTACTGATTTCTTTACTATGCTATAGGAGACCACAAAAGTTGGGTTATGGCGTTGGTGGGATTTCCACCATTTATTTTGCTGTTGGGATTTCTGAAACAGCTGTTTTAAAGCTGCTTATTTTCTTTTCCTTACACTCTTCCTCACCAACAACGCTTTCAATTTGCCAATGTCATTTACAACTGACCAACAACCAATCAGCGTGAGGTAACAATAAGCCACGCCCGGCGGCTCTACAGGGCCGTTTCCAAGTACATACCCCAGTTCAAGTACTTTGTTGGTTTCTGAAACGTGTTGGACAATGTTGTTTTGAAGTTGGCCTGGTGAAAGAGACACGAGCGTGCCACAGAGGTCCAGTAAAGTTACCTGGAAGTTCTGATAGTGGAAGCAGGTCTAACGACAGTGCCACTGCACACATGTTGGTCCCTCCACAGTAGAGTCAACACATCGCTTTGTCCAAAAATATCTGTTGGCTTAATTTGTACACCTCAAGGTTGCAAAAATGTTTTCTGTGCAGATTACACCAGTGACTTTGGTTTCTCCTCCTTTGCCCATCACATGACCCTCACTTTGTTTTATGTACTTATAGGGAGCCTAAGTCACTTCCACACCACGGGTCCCCGGAAGAACAAAAAATGAATGCAAGTCAACGGGGCTAAAAGAGCTATTTTCTAATCTGCTTTGCCTTACGCCCTGAATCACACACATGCTGTACTGGAATTTAAATGAAAAGTTATGATGCGTGTTTTGACCATGCCAATCACGTACTTAAGAGATTTATTAGCTTGTAAAAGTTGAATATGTGACGTCACCACATAATCTCCTCTCCCCTAGCGTAGCTGCTACTTACCACATGACCAGATTCATGGTGGTTCTTTCCTCCTGCGGGAAGTTTGCTGAACTTACAGCCATTTTCCCTCAGTTTTCTCCGTGTCTGGTTCGATGACGTCACTTTCGTGAAGCGCATTTGTAGGCTTGGACTTGTTTTCACACAAAACCTAAAATTACATCTCCCCCGTTCAAAAAGAAGCGAGTTCTTGGTATCAAAATGTGTCTTTAAAATTCACGGACATCAAATGTGAAATCATGGCACAAAACAAGCGGAATTAGACAATAGCGTTTTTAGCCCCGTTGACTTGCATTCATTTTTTTGTTCTTCCGGGGGCCCGTGGTCTGGAAGCACATGGGTGTGACTTAGGCGCCATATGTATATTCTTGCTGGTTTAGGCACCTCTTTTCTTCTTGGAAGCCAGAAAACATAAAAATGTTGCCATCCACTTAATCCCAATTCCTTGGATGAAGATGGTCCCAAAGGCAGGAATAAAACTAAACAGACATAATACCAAGTGGTATTATGGTGGGTTAAGGTCATGAATTTAGATTAGGGTTAGGGTTACTGGATTACTAGTGTCTTCATCCAGGCTTCTTTTTCCCCTCAGAATAAAAATTGAGGCTCAGGTCGGCAAAGTAGCTGAGAGGAAAATCCTGCCACACTTATGAATGTTAAACCTGAATCCTCTTTACAGCAGAGACACATCCAGTGGTGTTTGAGTGTTGCGCCCAACAGGAAACAGGCTGGAGGAACTGTCACCAGCAGCAGCTCAATTATGGTGGTGGTGAGGCTGCTGGAGGTTCCTCTGGTGACGGGGGATGGGGGGCTGTCAGACTGGCATTAGAGGCTCAAAAGCAAAACTTTGTTGTGACACTCAAAGTATCCAGTAAAGTACAAGGAAAAAAAACTGTTACAGCTTCTTTCTTTCTTATGTGTGCTTTAAGTTGTCTCTGTCTAAAGCTGTCAAATTTAATAAACGAAAATCACAACACCGTGCTAAACTCTGAATGTTATTCAGTTGATGTAAATGCACGTCCCCCTGCCTCGAAGACATCAGTGTGTAGGAGTGGATAATTAAGAGAGCTGTCTGTCCCCGCCCTTCTGCTTGATGTTTTAAGTGTTGCTGTAATGAATTAATGCAAATCAATCCTGCATGTTTAGCAGATGTTCAAATGCATTTAAATGAGGATTTAAGTAAAAAATTGCTGCCAATTGCATATGATGACAATCTTTTAATCCAGCTCTACACCAGGTTTGGAATATTCCTGAGCGAGATTCAATTACATAGAAAAGTTGTGCTTATTCTACATAACAATAAGAGTTTGACCTTCTGTGCATCCATTCATTAGGAATTTGCATTCGACTGCACCTAATCTGCTGATATACACAGGAAACGTTAACACAGAGATAAGCAAAATCATTTTACCATGTTGCTGCTGGCCATGGGCTGGGCTGATTAATGCTTCACTAGTCTCTGTTTAAAAGGCTGATCTCCCTTTTAGTTGTGCTGATCCAGCTTTTTTTTTTTTGAGTCAATATTTGTGTTTTTTCTTCCAGTAGATGACTAAAGGCGTTGATTTTTGTAGACATTGCATATAATTAAAGGAGCATGAAGGCGCAACTAAATGCAAAATGTTCTGAAGCTAACTGCACTCGACAACGCAGATCTGCATGCATAAAAACTTTCCTGCCTACTGGATGAATGCATATGAGTTGTTCGTGTTCACCAAGTAAAATGAACCTCCCACTCACCGTCCTCCTCCGTCTGGAAGGTGACCTCTCTGCTCTCCTTCTTGCCCTCTGGGTTAGCAAGTGCCAGCCGCACATGGACCGCCCGAAACGGAGGCAGGTCCCTCAGGGTAAAATGTGAAGTATTACGATCCACCGACAGGCACTCTCTGACAGTGGCGTTGTTGCCTCCGCTGCCTCCCGTTGGCATGGAATAGTGGTAGCAGAGGGACAGGGAGTAGGTGTGGCAGCGGGTGAGGTTGTAGCCCAGTGGCTCCCACTGAAGAGCCAGCTGCCGTGGCTGGATCTCCGTGGCTGTAAGGCCCCGCAAGGCACGCATGGGCTCTGAAAGAGACAAGAAGCACAAATGGAACTGATAAATGAAAAATATTAAATTGGCAATTAGTCATGAAATGTACTGATTGCTTTTTTCCCCATAAAATAGGGAATCAATCCCTCAAAGATGCAAACACGCTTCCACTTGCCACAAACTCATGTAATGGTATCGTTCACGGTAAGGCTGAGTAAATGATTGGTCACTTCCACATGCTGAACATTGTAGTGGTGAGGGTTATCCACATTATTTGTTAAATGATCAATAAGATGTGATATTCCATATAAATATCAAATATGAATCTGACTGATTTTTGAATATTAGAACTAATATTACCTTTAGGTTATTCACCTGTTCAGGGAACACACACTTCATATTAATTCAGACAGAGCCAAGGATATAGTTGGTAAAAATGAATTTAGTTGAATTTTTCATAAACTAACAATTATACATGACAAAATATGGATGAAATGATGTAATGTAAGCTAGATGTTTAGCAAAACCTTGTAAGTATCTGAGAGATGTTGTGATGTCTGGGTTGTAAAATTGGTTTGGTTGTATGGTTTAATAAACTAGAGACCATCCGACACAACCGTGCAGAGTCCACGATACCCTTTGTGTGACTGTCGCTCTCAGCTGTCCGGACGAAAGGTAGCCAGAGCGGTGATTTACCGGACGTCGTGGCCACAAGAATCCCAAAGACTCGCAGTTCCCTTTGGAATCAGATTTCCAGTCTGGCCATGAGATGCAACGTCTGAGGTGTTGTAGTGTCTGAAATCTCTCTCAAGCGTCGCAAATAGGCTTTGACCTTGGGGTCAAAAGAGAGGATGGTTCCAAATGCTTGCTCACCACTCGCCCAAACCAGGAAGCAGCTGAAGAACCCACTAGATCAGGAAGTGATCCTTGTATTTATTAAATGTTGTTTATAAATATTAGACAAATCATGATTTGACAAGTTTAAAAGGCGTTACCAAAGACCTCAGAGAATCACGCCTTCACTCACAAACGTAGAAGTTACTTCTTAGTGTGAAGTGAAAATGTTATCACACATTTATGTGACGTGAATGTTAAACCATTAATTCAACAATTATTATGAGGTGTGAATATATGGAGATTAAATTATTAAATCAACAAGTATTAATCTGGTGTCATTTAAAACCTGAAATGAATCCTTGCAGGAAAAATATTCATTTTAACCCGTCAATGATTAATGCACACATTATTAAAACACTTTGAATTTAAACATCTTGTTCATTCAGCACATTGGATTATATCAATTTATAAAGTTGTCAAGTCATTCATGATTCAAGGAAGATGAACTTAATTCAGAGTGAAGTTCTCGTCTTCTGCCGGTTTGGTTTCATCTAAAATGAAGGAATTCAGGAAAAGGCTTTATTATGGCTTCCCTGCTTGGCAACAAGGTCGTAGAGCAGTGTGTTCACTGGTTTGGAGACCAGTACAGTTAAGATGTGTCAGGACGTGTGACGCAGTTTGTGCCTGCAAGTCAAAAAGTTGACGTCTGGTCATTTTGATGAAATACTCGGCCTTTTGGTACGCTACAACATGAAAAATGTCTTTAACCCCTTTCGCCTGCATTAGTCACCGAAAAGAAAAATATTTGGTCAGAAAAAAACATTCAATGTCACAGCAGAACTTAGTATTCATGGCCCCGCCCAACTTGGCTGGCCTCCACAAGAGGCTGTAATGATGTGGTGGTCAGGTGAGAGTTGAGCAAACCTCGACTAGTACAAGCTAACCGTTAGCATTTCACCAAAGAAAGGACATTAAACAGACATTGAAAGAGTTGTACTGTTCTTAGCCAATCAGTGTTCAAGACTTTTGCATATCGTGAATATTAACGTGTAACAATTCAATCACCACAACTACAGTTTGCTCATAACTCATAAAAACAGGGTTTTTCCATTAGGACATTTTGGTGAACCTTGGTTTTAGATAGGCTAACTCATTTAGCTACCAGACAAAGATAACCCGAGTCAAAATAAAACGCATAAACGTTTTTAAATGATTTTATCAAATCAGGTGGGAAAAGTTCTATTCAGATTAATCTAGCTCTGTGTAAAACAATTATTCTCTAACCTTGATAACAACGGAGTCAAAAGTTTGTGATAATGGATAGTGAGTGTCCCACATTGCTGTGGAGCAAATTTATTCCACTGTTTGCAGAGTTATTTTTATTCAGCGACGAGGATTTTCCAGTATGGATAGTCTGTTTAAGTCCCTTCTCTCTGGAAGAGAGGAAACAAGCAGTAGAGAATCCCCGGACCACTACATGTGTATGACTGTTTGCATGATGTTATTTTATATGAATGAAGTTTTTATTCCAAATGTAACACGTATCTTATTAAAATGTCCAATATTTACTTGTTCAGTCCACAAAAGAAATTCCAAAAAGTCTTGCGGATCATGAAAAGGTTGCTGTCAAAAATGAGAATGGCCTTTGTGATGTGATGTAGGGTTAGGGTTGCACCACAAAGAGATCCCTTTGTGGTGTTTGTTATAATGTTTGTTATAATCAGTAACTTATAACTGGTTTGGAGTTAGTTATTTTTATGTTTTAAGGGAATAATTTGGTCTTTAAGAGTGCCTGTTGCTCATCCTGGAGGGGTTAGGGTTCTGAGGTTCTCAAGTTAGGACAAGGGTTCTCAAGCATCATGATGAACCATGGAAGAAAAGGACAGTTTCTTCATGAGAAATAAGGCCAATAAAGATGGTTTGAATTTGTAGCCATGTTTTTTTAATGCTTTCCTAAAAACATTTTGGTCCAACTGGGAAAAAGAACTAAAAACCAGCTGATAGCCTGCTGGAACAATACATGAGAGGAACTGAGTGTAGAAATGCAAAATAGTTCTGCCAGTGCATGGTAATTTGTAGTTTAGAACTTTATTTGTCTTGTATTTCATCAAAACTAGGAAGCCAATGTAGTTCTTGGAGGAGAAGCTCGGTCATTCGGGAGGGGCTCGGAGTAGACCCGCTGCTCCTCCACATCGAGAGGAGCCAGTTGAGGTGGCTCGGGCATCTGGTCAGGATGTCTCCTGGATGTCTCCCTGGTGAGGTTTTCCGGGCACGTCCAACCGGGAGGAGACCTGAAGGTAGACCGAGAACAAGGTGGAGGGACTACGTCTCTCACCTGTCCAGGGAACGCCTTGGGATTCCCCCGGAAGAGCTGGGGGTGTATTAAAGGATGAAGCCTAATGACTGTTGCCACGTGTGAATACTGAAATAACACATCTTCATGCCCCTGTCAAGTTGAACATCCAACTTCAACTACATGAGGGTATTTCAGTTATTTGGCCTTGCCCGGATCTCCAAGTGTACTGCAAAAACATGAGCTGAAGCAGGATGAGAGAAATGCCCTCAGAACATCACAGTGGCATCGCAGAGACGTGGACAGCTCTCAGGCTTCACAGGACGCTCTGTTGCATCGCTGAATATGGATCTCAAGCTAATAGCATACATAAACGAGGCAATGTCAGCGAGGAGAAAGCCCTTCTGCGGGAACGGGAATGGCCCTCAACTGTTTACTGGTTTGAAGGACGTTTGATCTTCCCAAAGGCACAAAACATTGTGAGCTGGACCCATTTTACTTCTGACAGCAGAAACAAGCAAAACCGTTCCCCACAGACTCAAAACATCAATCATAAATACAGAATTTAGTTATAGAAAATTGCATTATAGGAGTCTGAGAATAACTGGTTTAATATCTGATTCCTTTTAACAATACCATCTCTGTGTAGCAGTCCAATCCTGTTAAAACCAGATCTGTCACCAGGAGCTCGCCGACTGAATGTTCACTTTCTGCTTCAGACACCATTACTCATCATTACAGCTGCACCACAGCAGGCTCCATCCTGTCGGCCCTGCACGCCTGTCCTTAACCAATCCTGCCCCAAACCCACATTCTGCTTGATTAGCCTAATCAGAGGGATTAGCCAGCGGTAGTGTGAGCGGAGATGGGGAGGGGGGCTGGACAAGAGATGAGCACTGGAGGAGAAAGAGATGAGTGAGGAAGGGTGAGTGGGTGGGTGGTGGGGGGTCTCAGTGGATCTGCACATTTCATCTGATCCTCCTCATCTTTAACAGATGCCTCAGAGAGCTGTCTCTGGGCCCGCCCCCTCTTGCAAGCAGAATGGTCTTTGAGCGCACTCTCTCTTACTTAGCAGTAAAACCACACGGGCCTTGGGATGCTAACACTTGTTTGAATGGGTTTCTATCTGTATTGATTTATGGTTGTAAGCTCAGAAATCTAAATCTGTTTGGTGCCTCGTGGTTTCTCGACAACTCAATCTGATGAAATATGGGCAGATTCAAACCGAGCAAAGGAAACGCAGTTTAATTGCTTATTCCAGATCAACATCTACTTTACAAATGTGATCTGGACAGGTCGATTACAATAACTCAGTATGCTAATGTCATTGATTTAAACTGAACTGGACTTAACTGGATTTTACTGAAACTGAGTCGGATAAATAGACCACATCAACAAATGTTATCAGAACGTGTGCACAGGATGCATCATGATACGGTGGAAGACAAACAAAGTGCATAAACACGAGGAATGATTAAGATCAGGACAACTTTTACCTGCAACACTTATTCATTTACTGAGATCAATGGTCTGGAAACCAGAACAAAAGCCATGCAAGACTAAATTCTAAATTTGTAGAGATGCTTGAGCAATAAAAACATTACTGGAAAAAATTATCCACAAGCTGAAGTTATTATGAAGGAAGCTGACAGGATAACATAACTCCAGCAACATGATCTGAGACATGTCTGTCCCAGTAGTGGCTTCTTTTTGACAAATCTGTTTTGTCACTTCTGGAACAATTCCCATGTTCATTCTGTTCAGGTGATCCTTACTGCGACGATTCTGAACTTGTTTCCCTGTCAGCTCTACCCAAGCAACCTAAAATTGTACAAACGTAGATAATTTTGATCGACTGAGCACTGATCACACTTTGTGTTCTCTCTATCTAGTGTGTTTTTCCATTAGCACTTGTCCTCCAACACAGCTACTAAACCATCCTCCCTATTTTTGTTGTTCATCTACACAAAGATGTGTTAGATCATCTAAAGTAGTGATATCTAAATCCCTAGGTTATATTTTGTTAGCTTACATTGCGGAGACACAGCTCTGGGTAATGACTGGAGACGGCGCTCTTGCCTTCCAGCTAGTGTGGATGTGTGCAGGTACTCGGATGTAAACAATAACATGCAATGGGTCTATAGACTTTAGAAATGTGTAACTCTGAATTTCCCCAACAGGCAGTACTGAAAATCACACTGTGGCAGAAAGTATCGCAAACAAATGCTGACTTCCCTGGAGTTACCCTGGGGAAGGAAGCTGAAGGTGGCTCTACCGACCAACAAGAACTTTTTACTTAGAGAAATCTAAAGTATTCCTGAACAACTGCCATGTTACACTAGCCTGGCAAGCCATCCTATGTGAGTATTTAGTCTGGCCACCACCCATAGATGGAGCTCATTCATGGGGTGGAATCTATGGTTGTCTTTCCGACTGTCTCCACATGTTATTGGACAACGAACAACGTGACTGCTCCGGATGTCAGTTAATGGAGCAGTCATACACAGTCGAAGAAGACGCAAATACATTCTGTTTCTAAATAAATGACTTAAGTACCTTTATAAGCTCTTGACTCAAAGAAAGTCCAAATCTAAATAAAATTGATGCCAAAGTAATTTCTAACAAGTCGATGTCATCTTTGTTTTTTCACTCAGTCGTAGAGACATCATGGCCGCCAAACTGATAACGCATTGTGATTGGCCCACTAAACCGATAGGGCACTGTGATTGGCCCACTAAACCGATAGGGCACTGTGATTGGCCCACTAAACCGATAGGGCACTGTGATTGGCCCACTAAACCGATAGGGCACTGTGATTGGCCCACTAAACTGATGGGGCACTGTGATTGGCCCACTAAACTGATGGGGCACTGTGATTGGCCAACTAAACTGATAGGGCACTGTGATTGACAAGGCACGACTGCTCAGGCCTGTTGAGGTTCCAGTGGACTGTGGCTAGACTAACATGCAGAGCAAAATCGTTTTACTTCTGCTACTGTCTGTCTAGATTTCTAGACTCATATTCTACTTCTCGGCAGGCCTCGCCTCTGTCAGTGTCCCCCAGAGCAGCTGTGGCTACATCGTAGTTCTTCCCCACCAGTGTGTGGATGTGTTGTGAAGTGCCTTTGGGGGTTGTAGAACCCTAAGAAGGTGCTATACAAATGCAGCCCATTTACCATTTATCTTTTTTATGCCCCTATAAAGATGTTGCCACATTAAAGTACATGGTTTCTAGTACATTTGTAATCATTATCTAACATATCTAATGTTTTTAAGCATACTTAAGAGCTTGAGACACACAAAAAAAAGAATGGTTAATCTCTGGTCAAGCCACAATTGTCAATTTCTAGACACAAAACATCTTAGGGCAAACAAGGACATCATTCATGCTGAATTTGATTTTAGCATGACTGGACTGGACACTTAAACAAAAGCTGGAAGGAATTAAATTAAGCCTGAAATGTCATTCTCAAGCAGCGTCCAGAAGGAAGACAAACGAGGAGGACAAATTCTCCCAGAATTCGGTGTTAAGAGAACCTTCACTGTCTTCTGCTTTCACCCTCAGGAAGGAGTGTTAGTTGTGAGAAATGAGAGTCGACAGGAGGTGTGTGAGCGGAGGCACTGATGTGTGTGGATCAAAGAGCGTGGCAGGTGACAGGGGAAGTCATGCTGTCTAGTCCAAAGAGCGGCAGGGTGTTGCTTTCACCCAGAATGAGCAGCACTGGGGTTAAAACACACATGAGTGGTGGTGAGAGAGGACCTGGCTTAACTGACATGAAAGAGAAAAAGACCTTAAACGCTTGAAAAGATGCTGACCATTACTGTGTTTTATAGCTGGTTTCAGATCAGCCTATTACAAGGGTGGCTTACTTCAACTCCCACAGTTCTTCTCTTGTAAATAAGTCATTGCAGACAACGGCTTTATTAGATTTTCCAAGAATTACACATGTTTAGGTAAGTGTAATTCCCAGATAATTAGAAAGCACAGATAAAACAAACATCTTTAACTCTCATTGGCTGCAGGCAAACTACTGGCTGGTTGGTAATGTGTCATGAACTCCTCCTCCTAACCACCCCCTACGGACCTAATTGGCGGAGTACTACATTACCCAGCATGCCCATCACCGGCGTGGGTTGACGACGTCATTACACCGACTCTATTTACGGAAGCGCCGCCGCTAAGTTATCACTCAGTCATCGTCCATGCCAGACATCGACCTGAGTTCTCAGGCTCACCAGCCCTCAAACCAGGAAAGATCTTTCCTCGCTGCCTACCACCAGTAAGTCAGCTTCCTTGTTTGTTCAGAACTGCCGCTCAGCTCTTTCCGAGTGCTGCGTCGCCGTTCCCAGATTAAAGCCGCATGCTCTGTACAACCCAACGCCAGCCACTCTGCGTCTGGGTCACACAGCCACGCTACAAGCAACCTCCGCTAAACATCAGCTCAGCCAATCTCACCTGACATTAATGTGTGACAGCAGTTTGAAGCAGTTCCCCAACAGCCATCAGAACTTGGATGAATCTCTGAGTTTTTAGGGCAGGACAAGGCAGTTAACTGCTATTTGTTGGATCAGCCAAAGAAGCTCATAAAAAGTCATGCATGTTTATAAATCATCATCCTCTTTTGTGTTATGATAAGTGGTTTGGGTGGAATGGAATATTGATAAAAGAAAATACTAATTTATCTACCTGGGATGAGATCTGATATGTTGGGGCCCTAATATTGATACTTTGATGAATAAAAACAGAATGCTATTAACAGATTTGCCTGGCCTTGCTTCCTTGCAGGAAAAATGAACATTAAAGGTGCAACGTGTAATAATTATACAGCGAAACAATCACAAAACTGTGGATTATCGCAATCATGCTGGACAGAAGGTTACATTGAAACAGAATTTATTCTCAGGTGGCTGCGGGGATGTCAGTCTTTCCCATTTCAAAATGGCTAAAGAGGGATGCAGTCACTATTTACAATCAGTGAGCCTGAGATGTTTCCGAGTCTGCACCAGCTAAAGCCTAATTTATGCTTTGTCGGCTCGAGTGTGGAGTTGCGCACATGGATCGAAGAACATGTTTTTCTCTTCCCCTTTAGCTGGGGAGTGTTGCAAAGCAATCCCTCGCCAGGATAACAGAAGCCGTAGTGCTTTTCTGGGGAATCCTGCCATCATTACAGTCATGTATCCGGATACTATAGGGAGCATAAGTCTCCTCCCATTCTGGTTGGCTCATGGGTCCCCAGAAGAACAAAAAAATGAATGCAAGGGTTGTTTTGAGACCACAGATTGGCTGACTCTCTGCCAAGGATATGAAGAGGACATCAATGCCATGACTGGATGTGTAACTGACTATATAAACTTCTGTGTGGACAACATCAGACCCACCAGAACAGTGAGATGCTTCGCTGATAACAAACCCTGGATCACCAGTGAACTGAAGAATCTTCAAAATGGGGAAAAAGAGCCTTCAAGGAGGGAGACAGGGAATTATTGAGGAGTATACAGAAGCAACTGAAGATCAAGATCAGAGACAGCAGGAGGCATACAGGAAGAAGCTGGAGAACAAACTACAGAGGAACAATATCAGAGATGTCTGGTCAGGGATGAAGATCACAGGCTTCAAGCAGAGGAAGGATTGCACAGATGGCAGCCTGGACACAGCCAATGAACTGAACAAGTTCTTCAATAGGTTCAGTTCAGGAACTAACCCAGCATCCTCCTCGCCTGTCCCCAGCCAATCAGAAATCCCATCCTCCTCTGATCCAACATTTTCCTGTCACACGCCAGCTCTTTTGTCCTCTAACACAGTCATGGACTCTTCTGGTTCTTTAAATCTGTCTTCAACCAAGTCAGGAGATGCTGCTGCCCCATTTACCTCCCCCTCCCACCTATCTGTCTCTAGAAGTCAGGTGAAGAGGCAGCTGAAGAGACTGAACAGGAACAAGGCTGCAGGTCCGGATGGTGTCAGCCCCAGAGTACTGAAGGCCTGTGTAGAGCAGCTCTGTGGGATTCTGCAGCACCTCTTCAACCTCAGCCTGGCCCAGGAGAAGATTCCAGTCCTGTGGAAGGCATCCTGCCTTGTTCCAGTTCCAAAGAAAACTCGCCCATCAGTCAATGACGACTACAGACCGGTTGTCCTGACATCCCACATCATGAAGGTCCTGGAGAGACTCCTGTTGGTCCACCTGAATAAGCAAACTAGAACATATCAGGACCCGCTGCAGTTTGCTTATCGCCATGGAGTTGGAGTTGAAGATGCCATCATCCAGCTGCTTCAACCAGCCCACTGTCATCTGGACAAAGCAGGCAGCACTGTGAGGGTCATGTTCTTTGATTTCTCCAGTGCATTTAACACAATCCAGCCTGATGTACTTTGCCAGAAACTCCAGAAGACACAGGTGGGGGCCTCAACTATCGCCTGGATTAAAGACTACCTGACAAACAGACCACAGTTTGTGAGGCTGAAGAACTGCACATCAAACCAGGCAATCAGTAACATTGGAGTACCACAGGGGACTGTACTCTCACCATTCCTTTTCACCCTGTACACCTCAGACTTCCAGTACAAATCAGAGACCTGTCATCTACAGAAATACTCAGATGGCTCTGCAGTTGTCGGGTGTGTCAGAGATGGACAGGAAGCTGAGTACAGAGAGCTGGTGGAGCGCTTTGTGGCATGATGTGGAAACAATCATCTGACTTGAATGTGAACAAAACAAAGGAGATGATTTTAGACTTCAGAAGAAACCGGGTGGAGTCAAACACTGTTTCCATCATGGGAGAAGAAGTGGGGGTAGTTGAGGAATACAAATACCTTGGAGTTCACCTGGACAACAGACTGGACTGGAGAAAGAACAGCGAAGCCATTTACAAGAAGGGACACAGCAGACTTCACTTCTTGAGGACGCTTAGGTCCTTCAATGTCTGTAGCAAGATGCTGCACATCTTCTACAAGTCTGTTGTTGAGAGTGTAATCTCTTCAACCATCGTCTGTTGGGGTAGCAGCATCAGAAGCAGGGACCTGAAAAGGCTCAACAGCCTAATAAAAAAGGCTGGTTCAGTTCTGGGGACGACTGTGGAACCGCTGGAGGAGATAATGCAAAGAAGGATTCTCCAGAGAATCAAGAAAATGATGGACAACCCTGAGCATTCTCTTCACAAGACTGTCCGACAACGGAAGAGTGTCTTCAGTCAGAGGCTTCTTCAGTTTGGCTGCAACACTGACCGCTACTGGAGATCCTTCCTGCCAACAGCCATTGTAATATACAACAACTCTTTGATGACTTGATTATCGTTATTATTCTGAGCTACTACAGCAATCAATTTCCCTCTGGGATTAATAAAGTATTTTTGAATTTGAATTGAATTGAAGTCAATGGGGCTAAAAACGCTATTTTTTTCATCCGCTTTGCCTTAGACCCTGTGTTATGGCCACCAGCCTGGCCTCTTCAGGTGGAGGAGCCAAGATCACACAGCCCCGGTGATCAGCCCAACACCGCCCCTCCTCCTTCTCTCTTTCAATTGAATTCAATTCAAGTTTATTTATATAGCGCCAAATCACGACAAGCGTCACCTCAAGGCACTTCACATAGTAAAAAGGCTTCTTCCAGGCTGCTGAGGAGCACAGCTGAGCTGAATCCTTCTGATGACCCACACCTGGGATAAAAAGGCTGTGCCTTCAGCAGTCTGGGAGGCAGCAGTGCAGGGGTTCCGCTGTTCTCCAGGCCTCAGTTTGTTTTCAAACCCTTTGATTAGAAGAGTTTTTAATGCTCTGTGTGGCATTTTGACAATGGAGGTGCCTATTGGGGCCAGTGGGGGAGCTGGCTCCCTGGAGGGCTAAGCCCAACAAGCCATTCCTCCCCATCCCCGCATATTTTTCTCCTCCTGCTCCCTCACATCATCACACAAACATGCACATAGGACCTTGGGGGGTGGACAAGTCAGGGAGTGCGGGTATGGACCCCATTTCCGCATTCCTGTTGCAACGTGCCCCCCAATTTTATTTGCACCTTATACACTTCCACTGACGACATTCCACACAAACACACACTTAGGGCCTTGGGAGTGAGCACATGCAACGGCACTTGGCAGGAGGATATCTCAGCCTCATCCCGAGTGCCGGTGCCCACTTCCAATTTTAAACTGCACTTAGACACCGAGGGCTGTGGGTGCAAGTGGGGTGGTGCGGTGGCATCAGCTGGCATAGGCCAGACAATGCCTGCACTGCCCGCTCACCACAGCCATGGTATACACCTCATCAACACACAACAACACTATATTGGAGCAGGCGGAGGGAGACTAGGAGTTTTAGCATACCTCTGTTGTTGCTTGGCTTCCTGGGGCTGGAGGCTAGGAGGGAAATATGGCCGTCTGGTTGTGGTCTGGGGTGGTGGATTGCTGTGCTCAGCGTTGAGCGGGGGAGCCTGCTCATCAGCACCCCAGCAGAAAGGGTCAAACTCTGGTTACCGGTGATGGTTGTACCCCATGTGCAGCAGTACCGGGACCAGAGTGAATAGGGTATGTATGGGGAGCATGAGTGGGTGTCCGGCATGCATTTTTGTAAGTCTTTGGTTGTATGTGTATGTGTGAGCATGTGTGGGAGTGTGTGACTGTGACTTTTGATGATATAGATCTTTGCCTCCCCTCCCCCTGCCACACCTGGTGTGGAGTGTGGTGCCTTGGTCTGCCTGAGTGTGTGTGGCTCCCAGGTCAGGGGGTTTAAGATTTTTGGCATCTGCCTGACCAATCCCGATGGCTATCTGGTGGGGTCTGGGTCCCTGGGCTCTGCTGGGTCCCTGGCGGGGGTGGTCGCCCCTGAGTCCCGGGTCGCTGGGTCCCAGGCTCAGCCGGCTGGGGGGTGGGGGGCGGCGGGCGGGCCTGTGGGCTTGCCGCTGATATCTCCCGGGACTCTGCCGGCTGCTGGTTGTGGCCCCCCGGGGCGATCCTCTGTGCCTCTCGAGGGGGGCGGGGGCCTTTCTGGTTGCAGTCTCCTTGGGGTTCCTGTGGTCTGGGGCAGCACCTGGATCTCTGGGACTTGGAGCTCCCTCCATCTCCTACACATCTTTGGGGGGCAGATCTGTGGTCCCTCACACTCTCTATTGGACGCTTTTATAGAGAAACCTTAAATAAACAAGCGCGTGTACACACACAGGTGCTCACTTGGTGCTCTCAAAAGTATGGGCTTGGGCACGTTCAACACATGTCTTAAGGCTGTCATTGCCACTAAATGCACTGTGATTTATTATCGTGCTATTGTTCAGTTAAACATTGTTGATTTGATATTTCATCATCACGTTGACGCAGTGATAGCTTGCTCCTGATGCATTAATGTGTATCCCATTTTTTTCTATTCTTTCTCTTTCTGCAGGTCTAGAAGCAGACTCTTGTTCATTATTGTTTATTTTAGTGGACACCCCCCCCCCCCCCCCCCCCCACCTTTTGTCTCTTCTTTTCTCTTTCACCTTTGACTCCGTGTTTGGTTGGAATTACAAAGCATTCAAAAACAATAAAGTTTTAAGTATCAGGCGTGACATTAAAAGCAGACACTTTGATGCTCCACCTGAGAGTAAATCTGTAAGACTTGTTACCAGCATTCAGACATCAATTCTGCTTGCTTCACAGCCAGACAGGACACGGGGCGCAAAAAAAAAGAAGAGTATTTACTGTCATTGTTTTAACTCTGTGTGATCCACATGGATCTTTTGTTATTGTCAACTTGGTTGGCTCAGTTTTAAGGCTAACTCGGATTTAGTTTTTAGACTTTTATCAATTTCGTTGTGGTTTTAAACACCTTCAGTTTTGGTAAAACTTTTAAGAACATTTTAACCAGGTGTTTTATATAGTTGATAAGTTGTCTTTTAACTGTTAACCTTATAGTGAATTTTTCATTTTGTATTATTTTAATAATGCTCGCCATCTGTTTGCACTTGTTTTTAGAACCTTTTATGACAATTAAACCCATTTTAAACCCACTATCATGTTTCTTATGTTACCTCCTCCTTCACATTTTAACACCTCTTGTCGAGGACGTAACACCCTGGATCACACATATGTTGTACTGGAATTTAAATGAAAACTAATGATGGGTGTTACAACCACGCAGTCACATACATTGAGATTCATCAGCTTGTAAAAGTTTGTAATTAACACGACTACACACCAGAAATCAGCACATCGCATATGTGACGTCACCACATAATCTCCTCTCCCCAGCGTAGCTGCTACTCACCAAATGACCAGATTTATGGTGGTTCTTTCCTCCTGTGGGAAGTTCGCTGAACTTACAGCCATTTTCCCTCAGTTTTCTACGTGTCTGGTTCGATGACGTCACTTTCGTGAAGCACATTTGTAGTCCTGGACTTATTTTCAAACAAAACCTAAAATAGCGTTTCCCCCGTTCAAAAATAAGCGTGTTCTGGGTATCAAAATGTGTCTTTAAAATTCACAGACATCATATGTGAAATCCATGGCACGAAACAAGCAGAATTAGAAAATAGCGTTTTAGCCCCGTTCACTTGCATTCATTTTTTGTTCTTTCGGGGACCCATGGTCCGGAAGTAGATGGGCGTGACTTAGCTCCTAATTGTGTTTATATTGTTTTAATGTATTTCAGAGACTTTTTACCATGGACAAATTTATTCCTCATTCTCCTCCACCTCTTCATGCGATCACCACATCTAAACCCACGTTTCTTGTCATTTCCGTCCACGAATAAAACTCTTGCTACATATCTTTGTAGTCCTTTTTTCTGTCTTTGTTCATGAGGTATTCTTCAATCTGTTGCATATCTGCCACTAAATATCTTATTTTTTGAGGGGGCAATAGTGCTGTTGACAAATTTAAAGGAAGTGGAGTCCTGACCAATAGCTTGCGGTCTCCATCACTTTCAACAACATTTGGGCATGTTTCTGTTACCCTCTGCGAGCCTGTCGGAAAGCCCTAGTGCGTATCTCCGTATGACACAGACGGAGAAGTATAAATTAAGATTAATGCTGCGACGCCATTTGAAATTCGACACAGGCCGGCAAAACACAGCAGCATCCTGTGAAGATCCTAGGCCTGTAACATGAGAAATCCACACGTTAAATTTCTTGTACCACTAAGAATTCACAATATTGTCTTTGTTTAATATCGGCTGTAGAAGGCTAGAGGCTTTAAGCTAACAGTGCTAACGACAAACCAGAAAAATCTAGATGGTTCCAATAATTTGGTAAATGGTAAAACACCTTCTTAAGGTTCTACAACCCTCCAAGGCGCTTCACAACGCAATCAGTCATTCACTCATGCACACACACATTCACATGCTGGTCATGATGAGCTACATCATAGCCACAGCTGCCGTGGAGCGCGTTGACAAAGGCAAGGCTGCTGAACACTGGCGCCACTGGTCCCTCCAACCAACTCCAGCAGGAAAGGTTGGTTCATTGTTATGCCCAAGGACACAACAGTCACAGACCGAGTAGGACCCCATCCCACAAGGACATTCCTCCGCCATTATGCCAACAGAAAATGCAAACATTTCCTTACTCTTCTTGTGCTTTTTATTGATTGTTGGCGAACTGAAAAAGCAAACTGTTACACAGCAAATTGAAAAGTGTTACTTTTCCAGAGTTTGAGTATGTAGAGTGATATTTTTTACACTGCAGAGTATATTAATAATTTAATACACTTCCCGTGTTGATAGAGTGACTCCTACTGGTGTCAGTTGTTTAAGCAGGATTGGTGAAGAGTTTTTCCTGTCCTTACTAGCTCTCTTGGTGTTCATTTGTGATTGAGTCTCCACGGTTCTCATTTTACGTATCGTGCGTGTTTACGTCATGTGTGTCTGTTGACGCCGACGCCTGCAGGCGGCCAAAGGAAAGTTTTCGGCGGGACGGTCCTCCATTTGGTTTACGGAGCGGTGGAAGAAACAGTGATTTTCCAGACAACATAGCTTACAGGTAAGGCATATATTGATGGAATTTTAATTTCGAAGACAACGTTTAATAAACTGGCCGCTAGAACTGGTACATATTGTCATCATTATTGCCTGGCTTTAGGAGGAACTAATTTGCTGTTGCTAACTAAAGACAACGCAAAATATGTATTTATACACAACTCTCAATTTTAAAATGCAGTAAATAAATGCCATGGAAGCTGTCTTTAACTGAAGCTATTTAGCAAGAAACCCAGGGAATACTTTATGTTGTATGCCAGCAGTAAGGGAAAATGTGCTTTGTAGTGATGGGACGAGCTAATTTAACGTAGCAGTTTTTTCCCCGAAATACTAGTTTTCTTTTTGAATTGCAGTTCTGCTGACTCCCGCCTTTACATGCTTTAGCAATCGTGGAGAATGCGTTTATTCCCAGAATTTTTCATAAAGCTAATCCTAAAAACATTGAAGAAAAGCTTGAAGACCCAGGCGGTGTACACTCTAGTGGCGAGCACGTTTACAAATCATCCAACCCAGAAGTGGCACTTTATTTTCCGCCTAAATGGTGACATTTTCCCTTCGGACTTAGTAAGCTAGCAAGAGTTGCAAAGCAATTCCCCACCATGGACAACAGAGGGCGTTGCGCTTTTCTGAAGAATCCTGCCACCATTATGATTGATCGCTGCAGTTCTCCGTCCTCAGTCTCCATCAAAGTTATTTGAAAAAAAAAAACAACAAAAAAAAAAACGAGTTTTACATTCTTGTCTGTTAGTGCAGCCAGCCACCCAGCAAGTAGTTACCATTTTACTGTAAAATCAACTAAATAAAAGCAATAAAAGGCAACAGACAGGCTTCTTAGCTTCACCGGAGTTTCAACGTGTATAAACGGTCTTATTCAATTCAAAGATACTTTATTATTTTGCCATCCATCATGGTGAACGAGCCGATCCCATGTGTGGCGTGACGTCACATGCAAAGGGTCAATACCGACGCAGACAGAGAAGTATAAATCCGGCTCAAAGACTGAAAACTGGGTGTTTCTTTGGAAGGAGCCTTGAAAAGCTAAGTAGGAGTAATCGATTTCAGTTGGGGAAACAAAATAAATCTGGACTAAAGATGAGAAGGTTTCCACTGTGCAAAGGAATGCATATTAAGGTTATTGCTATATGCTGGCTGCTGTGATTCTTTTTCTTTTTTTCCCAGACGATGCTTTTCAAAGTGCAGTATATAGGGAAAAAACGCTATATCAAGCTCAATGGAGCCTCATATTCTACATTCCTCAGTCAAGGTATTACATTTTTGTTTTCATTTGGGTTCATCTGCTTAAAATTATGCATTTTTATGTTTTTTTATACAAGTTAAATTCTTAATCTTTGAGTAGGCAATGTGTTAAATATTAGGTAAATATAATTAAACTACAAATTGTATACTTGAATAATTTAAGCTTCTAAAATAATTTTATATGCATTTACAGCCAAGGAGAAGTTTGGCATCCAAGATGATAAAAGGATGTATCTTGTGGATGAAACTGGGACAGAAGTAGATGAGGATGTCTTTACTGATGTTCTGGAGGAGAAATCAGACATTATCTGGACCCTCGTTGATGCCTCTTCTGTAGAAGGTAACAGTAGCACTGTTAAATTAGCTACATCTTATTTTATACATCTAACTAAAAGTTAAAGGTTATTACTTACACTTCATGTTTTTTTTTTTTATTCCCCCTTGTTTCAGTGAAATTCTGATGCCACAGACAGACATAATTAGTTTCTTAATTTTGGCTAAAATGATTTAATGGTTGTCAAGTACTGATCTGTATTTCTGTTTTTCCTTAGAATCTTCGGTGCAGTCCTCATGCACAGACACGCTCTCCTTGTCATCTTTTTCATCAGACAGCGAGTTATCTGTTCTGTCCCCTAAAAGACGTCGCATTGATGAAACCACGATGATGTCCCCAAGAAGAGATCAAAATGACGACGCTTCTTTTCAAGCCAAAGAGGTGACATTTTCAATTCATTTAATTAATTTAAATTTATTTGATTTAATTTTGTGTGAATTTGTTTATAAATGGAGGCTGTTATTAATAGGGAGGCTAAGTCATGCCCATCTACTTCTGTACCACGGATCCCCAGAAGAACAAAAAAATGAATGCAAGTCAATGGGGCTAAAACCGCAATTTTCTAATTCCGCTTGTTATGTGCCAGGGATTTCACATATGATGTCCGTGAATTTTAAAGATGCATTTTGATACCAACAAAGTGCTTATTTTCTAACGGGAGGAAACGTTATTTTAGATTTTGTGTGAAAATAAGCCCAAGACTACAAATACATTTCACAAAAGTGACGTCATCGAACCAGACACGGGAGAAAAACAGAGGGAAAATAGCTGTAAGTTCAGCAAACTTCAAATCATTCCTTCAGATAGAGAAAAACCATAAATCTGGCCATTTGGTAAGTAGCAGCTACACTACGGGAGAAGAGATTCTGTGGTGACGTCATAAATGCGACGTGCTGATGTTTGATTTGCAGTCATTCTAATTATGAACATTTACAAGCTGATAAATAAAGTACGTGACTGGTGGGGTCCAAACACCCATCATTAGTTTTCATTTAAATTGCAGTACAACGTGTGCGATCCAGGGCGTAAGGCAAAGCAGATTAGAAAATAGCGGTTTTAGCCCCGTTGACTTCCATTCAATGTTTTCATTCTTCTGGGGACCCATGAGCCGACCGGAAAGGGAGGAGACTTAGGCTCTCTATACAGTGCATCTGGAAAGTAATCGCATCACTTTTTCCATATTTTGTCTTGTTACAACCTAAGCATCTAGGAGATCTGGGGTAACATTGAGGACACGTAGCACAGGTAAAAATCAGTACAGTATAAGAAACATAATTTAACAAAAATTGCTCCTGACGTCGGGCTTAAACATTCACAGAAACTGAAACTAATACAAGGAGCTGAATTGACTGAAAAGGAACACACAATGCAAACACACTCAAAGTCTCATTAAATGACACCACTGTGTCCAAACTGAGACCAAACACACAGTCTCCAGAGACATTGTGATATCTTGGCTGTGTGCTTAAAGACGTTCTGCTGAAAGATTACCGTCGCTTCAGTCCGAAGTCAAGGGTGCACTCAGGTGTTTATTTAGAAGGTCTGTGCATTTCTACATACATTTTTCCATCTATTCTGAGTTTTCTCTCAGTTCCTCCTGCTGAAGAAAATTGCCATAGCATAATTTTGCACTTTATCTCAAAAATAGTGAATATTTATGCTTTTGTAATTAATTACCATGTTTAATACAGTTGCAAAATATCCCAATAATCTTTTTTCACATTATTATGGAGGGTTGTGTATAGAAGTTTAGTTAAAAAAAACAAGAAAGTTTAAGAAAAAACAAGGCTGTAGCCTGTAAGAAAACAAAATGTGGGAAAACAAAAGTGATGCACGGTGAATAATTCTCAAGTGCACTGTCTGTACTTTAATTATTTTTGTTGTTTCACTCTGAAGCTTGTTGAAAAACTTCTGCAAACCAAGCCAGGAGGTGAGAAAATACTCAAAGAATACAGACAAACAAGAGAGGTTAAGGACCCATTACGGCGGAAGTTGGTCAACATGGTTGTATCGGCGATGATTGAGCAGTATGGGTGAGTAGTTTTCATATGCAATCAAAAATAGGATGATGCACAGGATTACCCCCAGCGCTTTATAAGCCTGGCGGGCCACTTGGTCCCCCACCAGGCTGTCTCATGCCCGCCCCCATCCTAGGGGGCAGTGAAACGAACCACGGGCCCTCCATCCGCTGATATTAGCAGCAGCTCAACAGGTTGAGCGGGTTGTCCAGTAATCTGAAGGTTGCAGGTTCAGTCCCGGCTCCGGACAGAGAATTATGCTGTTGTGTCCTTGGGCAAGACATTAACCCACCTTGCCTGCTGGTGGTGGTCGAAGGGACCAGTGGCGCCTGTGCTCGGCAGCCTTGCCTCTGTCAGTGCGCCCCAGGGCAGCTTTTGCTACATCGTAGCTAATCCCCACCAGTGTGTGAATGTGTGTGTGAATGGATGAATGATACACTGTAGTGTAAAGCGCTTTGGAGTCCTTACTCTGAGAGGCGCTATACAAGTGCGGATCATATTAACGAGAATCTACAGCGGAACAATTTGTGCACGCACCCACCTCCCCCTCTCACAGACGAAGGACGATCTCTGGCGGAGACCCTGATGAAATATGCACACAAATCGTAATTTATATCGAGCAAAGAAAAAAGTGTAACCTCAGAAGATTAATTCTGTCATCTTTCCTGTTTAGGACTGCTCCACCAATGGATGTAAGGACACGTTATGCATTAGGAATCGTCACCCTGTTTCCCTGTCTGAAAGACCCATACTCTGAAAAAGGATATGTGAGTATTAAGTATTTGTTTCTGCAGTTAATATTTTAAAACTGGTATTGTGGTGTCCCTTTTAGACGAGTTAAAGCGCAAGGCACCTCACCACCACCAGAGTCTTACCCTGCACATATTTCCTGTTTAAAAAATGCACCATGAGGAGTCGTTGCCTGGCCAACCAAGACACAAATTGCATGCCCACACTGCCCCAGACTTTGAGATTCCCCGCTATCATACACACATTCACATGAGCAGCCATTGGAGTTCGATGATATCTGTCCACCTCCTTTATCAAAGAGGGAAAAAGGTATTTTGGAGGAGCCAAGCAGCCCTGAGCTATATCGCTTTGTACCGATGGCTTGTATTGCCCCAGGCTACTGGTGCAGAGCCATAAACACTCACTTGCTATTCCCATTCTAACTTGCTATGTATAATTGGCTGAGCTTGAGACTCTGCTGCTTCTATTCTCCACAGCAGCAGTGCCGCTGACCACATATGGAAACAGTAATGTCACAGGGTATCTTTTAGCCAATAGCAATTGCTTATCCAAATTCAAATGTACAAACTATCTGAAGAGGGCGCTACCCTGACAGTTTTACGCAGAATATTTATATTTTAAATTCGATTCACTAAAATGCCAAAATAGTGACTACACATGTCTACACCATTATTAGACAGTTATTTACAGGTTATCTGCAAAAAAAAAAACTTGATTTCAGGATGAATTGATCATATGTTAAGACTTATTTTATTTTCTGTAGGAGCACTTTTTTGATTCCAAAAGTAATGAAGGCTACATCGCTTGGAAACTAAAAAACATGCAGCGTGAACTCCATGGTGGCAGGAGAAGGAGCAGCACAAGTAGAGATCCATCAAGCAACAGAGGACCACAGTTTGGAAGACCCGTGAATGCAGAGCATCAGTTGGAGGGCGATCTGTGCAGAGAGGCCATTTCCCTGCTGAGACACAGCACAGATGAAAGCCAGATCTTCTTGAAAATGGAACAAACATTTAAGCACAGACAAGAACTAATTCAGGATTCAGAGAAGTGTGAGACCATCCTTAGTGTGTTCCCAAGATTCCTGGACACAAAAGGCCTGGTAAGTCCGCTTTGGATATAGCGTCTTAAGCTGCAGGCTTTGTCGTCTTATTTCAGAATAGTGGGTCATGACTCTTTTAATTAGTTCAAAAAGATTAGCAGACTTTAAAATGTCTTTGTTTGCTGAACTGTGCAGTTTCCAAATTTGTGTGTGTGGTTTTGTTTGATTTTAAGGTGGTACAGGATTTCCAGATGATGTTTGGAGAAGAAGTCTCATCAAAACTAATGGAAAAATGGGGAACCTCTTTGAAGGTGAAAGTCATCAAAGAAGCCAACAACCTCACAAAGACACCGGTACTGGAGTCCCTCATTCAGTCTGCAGAGGAGAGCCCAGAAGGAAATGATGAATCAAGTAAGTTTACATTTGAATGATCTCTTCCCCACCACCACCATTCATTTTGGAATGCAAAAAGAAGAAATACATATTTTTTTTATTTCAAAATATCAAAACTTACTTGGCTGAAATGTGTAAGCTCAAGTAATGAATTTAGTGTGAATAACTGTTTTATTACAGTGTTGTTCTATAAAAAGCATGAAATGCATAGCTGACTGTTTATTTAAATCTTGTGCCAGCTTGGGACAGTGACATGGCAGCTCTGTTATTGCTGGTTTACCTCCTACCTCCACCACCCGGTGGGAAGAAGAGACCTGTAAAGATCACCGTTCGAGAAGCTCTGAGCCATGTTGTCCGCTTTCACAAAGTAAGTGGCTCAAACTCATAAGTGCTTCAGAGTGAAGTTGGAAAGTAATCATCTGATTTTTCTGTTGATATTTTTCTTTCAGTCATGCCGCAACCTTCAAGAGACGACCAGTTCAGTGCAGGGGAGGCAGCCCTACATTCTGGCGGTTGGAACAACACGTCGCACCATCAATGACTACTACATTGTGGTGGATGGTCAGCTCATTCCCTGCAAGGCTAAGTCCTCTATTTCAGCCTTTGACGAACTTTTCAAAGCGCACTATGTGTTTGGCATCTCTTACGATCAGGCCCTGCACAATATGTATACATTTGTGCAGACCACCATTTATAATATAGATGTTGGTCTGTGTCATGAAAGTCCTAGGGTGAAGGATCTTAGAGCAAAGCTCCTCAACTGAATCAGCTACACAAAAAGATGCTTCGATGTTTTGTTTGCAAGTCTACCTTTTGCACTGTCAAAGGCTTGGTTCGGCATCTGAAGTTTTCTCATGGATTTTACCCTGGTTTGAAATTTAAACTGTTATGTGACCAAGATGGATGTTGTCAGAGGTTTTGCACCTTTTCAGGATTTAGAAAACACCTTCAGAACAAGCACAGAGCTAGAATTGTAGATAATTTTGAGGAAAAACTAAATCAGCAGTAAATCACTCATTTGAGCCATCTTGTGCTTTTGAAGAGCCATCTTGTTCTTCTGAAGAACAACCACAAAGTTCAACTAGCAGTGAAATGGAAAAAAAAAAAACTCAAGACATGTGTGCATCTGTGATTGCAAATCTTCTAGGTTGTGGTGTTGCAACCAGTATAATAAAGTCCGTTGTTCAAAATGTGGAGGAACTTGTAGATGAAGTTCAAACAAATATCAAAGAAGATCTTCTAAACATATGTTCTGACAATGAGGATTTGAATGTCCAGTTGGGTAATTATTTCAAAAATCTTGAGAATCCATTCAGTAATGTTAACACAGAGGCAAAATGGAAGAAACATTTTATAGAGAAATGGGGGGTTATCGAACCCATTGAGATTGCCCTTGGTGTCCGATATGATGCAAGAAGAAATCAAACCTCTTGTACATATGATCAGGTTCCAGTAACAGATAAGTTTGTCTACATTCCCATATTAGAGACGTTAAAATTCATTTTTTCCAACAAAGAGATATTTAGCAATTTTGTTCAGCCTTCAAATCAACATTTTGTGTACAAAGATTTCTGTGGTGGAAGTTATTTTAAATCTCATCCCCTCTTCTCCAACAACGAAAATGCTCTCCAAATTCAGATTTTCTTTGATGAGTTTGAAACAGCAAATCCACTTGGGTCAAAGCATGGCATTCATAAAATTGGAAGTATTTACTTTGTTCTTAGAAACCTGAGTCCAAAATTTAATTCTGCTCTCATGAATATCCATCTCATTGCACTATTTCACAGTCAAGATATGAAAAAATATGGCATTAATGCAATCTTGGAGCCCCTGGTACATGATCTCAAAATCCTTGAGTCCTCAGGAATCACTCTTCCTTTTTCCAAAAGTCCAGTTCATGGAACAGTTGCGCAAGTCACCGGGGACAATTTAGGTTTGCATACACTGCTTGGATATGTTGAATCTTTCAGTGCAAACTATTTTTGCCGTTTCTGTTTGACTGACAAAGAGGTCTGTCAAAAACTTTTTACTGATGATGACCCAGACTTGACCCTTCGCAGTAAAGAACTCCATGTTCAGCATTGCCGTGATATACAGGACCCTGCAGTAACATCATCATTTGGGGTGAAGAGAATGTGCATACTCAATGATCTGCAGTATTTTAATGTTTCTGACAACTATGCTGTAGATATTATGCATGACATATTGGAGGGAGTAGGGCAGCTGGAGTTAAAGTTGCTGTTTGGATACCTCTCAGACAACAAAATAATTTCCAAAAATGAGGCAACTGAAAGAATGTACTCGTACAACTATGGATTTCTTGAACGAAAAAACCGTCCCAGCAGAATAAACCTAGAGCAAATGAGTAACTCAATAGGTCTAAATGCTATTCAGACATTTTGTTTGATCAGGAATGTACCACTGATATTTGGAGATGTAGTTCCAGAAGGCAATGCACACTGGAGACTATTGCTACTGCTTCTTCAAATAATCAATCTTGTGTTTTCACCGGTCATTACAGAAGGCATGACTGTATATCTGAAGCATCTCATTATTGATCATCATACGCTATTCAAAGAGCTGTACCCACAACAGAACCTCATACCCAAACACCACTTCATGACACATTATCCTCGAATCATACGAAAAATTGGCCCAATTATTCACTTTTGGTCAACCAGATTTGAGGCCAAGCACAGGTTTTTTAAAAACACTGTAAAAAATTTCAAAAACATTACCAAGACTTTAGCTCAAAAACATCAAATGGCAATAGCATACCACTGGGAGTCATTGCCTTTGAAAAGCATTGATTCTGGACCTGTTAACACAGTAAAAATAAGCGAGTTAAGAAATGGTGACATGGTGGCTGATAACCTGCACGTTGACATGAACTCAGAGGTTGATGTGGTATCTTGGGTTGCATGTTATGGAACCGAGTATCGCCCTGGACTTGTTGTGTGCTCAAAGATTGAAGGGGGAATACCAGTATTCAGTCAAATAAGTGAAATTATTGTTTGTGCTGGAAAATATTTTCTGGCAGTGGAACACTTTGAGACGCTAGGATTTGCTGAGCATTTTCACTCGTACCATGTGGCAAAGGGAAGTGAGTTTGATACTTCTCTGTTGAGGGTTGATTTGTTGCAGTTTTTCAAACCATTTGATCTTCAGACAACTTACGGTTTTGAGAGGAATGATTTGTTCGTGGTTCTTGTGCATGTGCTGTTATAGCAGACATCAAAAAAGTAAAAGATATTTTTGTTTTAGGATAGGTCCAGTTTGGTGGGTGAAAAAGCACTTTTGTTTTAGAGACAATTGCACAACACCTGTTTATGAAACAGATTCTGCTTCTTTGCATCATTTGTTCCTCATTTTGAGATTCATTGTACAGTAAACATGAAGACTATATGCTTAAGTGACTGAAGGATGTCCTTTGTTTTCTCACAATTTTTGTGACAAATTGTAACACATTTTAGTGTTTCCATTTTCAAATAAATATTTGAAAATTCTGTGGTCAGTTGCTTATTGATGTTCAATTATCTCTAAAGTGCTCTTGATTTCAAATTAAAATGCTAAAATTGACTATTTCAGTGATTAACTCCCTTTGCAGGATGTTATTGGACTCCTTATGGTCCATATTAGACACTGTTGGAGTTCTTTCTACACTTTAAGAGTAAATTAAACACCAAACTCAGTGATCATTTGGGTCCAAGTTTCCAGTGTTAAAACAACACTGGACACCGGAGTTAAACAAATAACACTAGAATAGTGTGGAATCTTTAACACTTTGAGAGTATAAATTAACTCTTTGGGAGGTTTTATTTGACTTTTGACTGAGTACATTTATACTCTCAAAGTGTTTAAAATTATACTCTCTTCTAGTGTTATTTGTTTAACTCCGGTGTCCAGTGTTGTTTTAACACTGGAAACTTGGACCCAAATGATCACCGAGTTTGGTGTAAAATTTACTCTTAAAGTGTTGAATATACACTTCCCAATTTGCTGTGTAGCTTTTAAATTAGCTACCGTCACTGTAAACAGCTAACAGCCATAAAGCAGGAAGAGAGCTCCACCTAGTGAACCTACTCATTCCACAAAACAGTTAAGTCCAGTTTCTGGTCAACAAAGGGCAGCAGAGTGCTGTCCAATGTGAAGTTGTTAATGTTTCTACCCCAAGAATCACTGAAACCACTTTAAAAGCAGTAGTTTAAAAACCAAGTGTTGCTTTAAGTGTATCTGACAACCCTCCCTTGGAATGAAAAGAACCACGGATCTGAAGTACTGGATGACAACTAGTGGACCTTACCCAGCAGATGTAGAATCTTATAAGCACAATGACTAAACTGAGAAGGGTCCAACAACAACAACAACAACAACAAGAGATGTTTGCAACATCCCTGCAACCCTTTTTGAAAGGAAAGCTAGATATTATTTAAAATCTTCAAAATTCACATGAGATCAAAGCGAAGCCTTGCAATTTCCAATGAATGTTGTGTTTTGTAGGAGCTTGAGGGGTTCGAGGACTCTAGATGGTGCTATATAAATACAGACAATTTTCCATTTTGAGAAGAAATTGATTATTCTTGTAAATTCTTAATGTAATTTTGTAAACTCCCTCATAGAGACCGAAAGTGAAGCCCATTGAGAAACTAGGTTAAATGAGGGAAAATTAAACAAAAGATAACAAGATGGTTGTCTGTGACCACACGATTATTGCAAATGACACTGGAAGGTAATGTTTCTTCCAGCATTTTGCAATATCAGTTAGAAATTGGAATATATCATTTTAGGACTTTCTTGCACCTAATGGGAAAACTGTTTTTTGCAGCTATTTAGTAGCTAAATAAATTGCCTAACACATGAAAATGCTGACCATAAGATTGTAATACAATAAAAAAGAAATGAATGCATGGCTAGGTGTCACGTTGAGGGCTAGGAGGAGGTTAGGACCCAAGATGCAGATTACCCCAGATGACACGAGGCAGGAGGGGTTTAAAAGTTAATCCTTTTATTTTAGATGAGGAACGAAAAATCCAAAAAAAGGGCAGGAAGCCAAAAACCAAAGTCCTGAACAACAGGAGAACGAAAGCTCACTTAGAGCACAACACCTGGAGACAAGGCACAAAGCTCACATAGAGCACAAAACAACGCTGACACAAACAATGGACCCACAAGACAAAGAGACTCAGACAGGGCTTAAATACACTGGGACATGATGGGAAGCAGAAAGGCTGCAGGTGAGGATCCAAGTGAAAGCAATTAACTAATCAGGGAGGAAACTAACATGACCTATGAGTAAAAAACCTAAAGACAAGATGAGCACGCAAAATTAACTAATATTCTAGGTGGAAGGGAAACTACAAAAACCTGTGGGAAAACATATTAAAGACTACTAAAATGAGAAGCTGAACCTATAAAAAACTGCAGAGGGGTGACTGGGGAAGACTGAAGGAACACAGGACCTAGGAGGGATGATCTAGAGGGCTGCAAAACAGGAGACATCTGAGGAACACAAAGAGACACATAAAGAGATGCAGACAAGGACACAAGAAGACACAAAAGGAGAACCTAGAGAGGGATGGAGAACACAAGGAGACACATGAGGGGAGACGCAGACCATGACACCAGGTTTCACCACGAAACACTCCAAAGAATAATACAAACAACTCAAGCATGAAACCACTGAAGCTCTGGGAGAAGCAACACACACTTTCTGCTAATTTAATGCTATAAGACGCAGCAGCGGAGATAAAAAAAAATAAAGTTATTAAAAATACTTCAAGTTTTTAAATCTTTTAGGTAATGAGGTTAATTTGGAACTCCTTGATTTCTCCTGTGAAGGAAAGTTGGATCTGACGTACCTGCACACTTCGTCCTGCTGACCAGTGGAGGTCCAGGGGCCCCTGTCCCCCCTTCCCCGGGCCGCGTGAGCATGACACTGATCTGGTACTCTGTGTCTGGCTCCAGGTGCCAAACCTTGTAAGTAAGAGAACCCACAATATGAGTCTCGGTCCATGTGGACTGGCTGGCCCGGTACTGGATTTCTCGGCGAATGACTGGTCCATCCCCAACGATAGAGTTTGTGTTGAGCTGGATGATCAGGTAGGTGGGGCCTGCCCGCAGAAGCTGCGGGGGTGCTATTGGTGTTGGGGGCACTGAAAAAGAAAACAGTTCTGTATTTGTGTTGGTCCACACTGATATGGACATCTAAATATATATTTTATAATAATTTTATTAGATTCAGTTGACCTCAAAGCAAATAAAAACAAGATTAATTCAAATAAAAAGAACTCAAGGATGTCTGCGATGGATTTTTTCTTTTTGTTTTTCTGCCTCAGTGCCATTTGTCATTATGTCTGCTTCTCAATGCATTTATTCATTAAAAAGGTCTTTTAATCCCATCAGGAAAATGGAAATGACAGACAGCTAGATTGTTAGATACACCTGGATGTTAAAACTCCTAATTTTCGCTCTAATGACTGACTAAGGGCCCATTTTATGAATATTACATAACCAGTTTTGTCTGTTCTGGATGTAAACCTCCAGCCCTGCTGAGGAATAAGACTGGTACACATAAAATAAATTGATGCCATGATGCTTTGGTTGAGGAAGCTTGTGTGCCTGGATGGAGGTTGTTGATTGATATACTGCAGAGTGACAGCACCTGCCCACGGAGCTTTTTATGACATGATTTATTCGGACATAAAACAAGAGCTGGTGTGATTCAACAGAATAACTTGGTGTCTTTGTTCTCTTTTAAAGCATCACTTCTGTTCAGCCTGGCTCTGCTGGCTGAAAAAAAATGCAACCAATTTGTTTAAGAAGTGCTATTTAAGGTCATTTTTCCACCATCGTTTACAGTCTTCTAATAACTTTGCAACTCAAGCCAGAGTTCAGTTCTAGCGAAGCACTGCACAATCACCTGCAGCAGCTTTTTGTGGAGCCTCTTTTATGTTACAAGTGAGTTTGTTTTAGGATTTTTTTCCCTAGAAGCTGATTCTACGAAGGAGGTGCATCATAAAATGAAGAAAATGATGGACAACCTTGAGAAACTTCTTTGCTATACAGTAATCCACCACCAGTGTTTTCAGTCAGTGTGTGAAGCAGAAATTTCAAAGGCTTTAATTGACAATATCATCAAAGCTAGAATGGCTAATTTGTAAAACAGGCTAATATTTTTTCTGGAATCTTAACAACGTTCTAACATGTATGAAGAAGAAAATAAGGAAAAACACCAATAAAGTGGTGCTTTTGCATTTGTCTAAAAATCTCACGGCTTGGTCTGAAACCAACGAGTGGACCACCCGGTTGTTGGTTTTACCAAACCACTGCACTCCCGCATCTTCCTGGGTACTCGTTACTTGTCGTGAACTTGCATATTTTGCAACAGATCAGCAGAGGTTCTCCGCTCAATAAAATCAGAGAAGAAGAAACAGCCGGCTGCTACCACTTCAACTTTAGGACAAACTACCAGAGTCCCAAAAGAAAACCACAAAAGATGTTTGGACCTAGAAAATGATGAATGGTGTTTAGCTCTCTCTTGTTAACTCTGGCAATGTGGATTCTGGTATCAGGCGGAGGTGGCATGGAGATGATAACCAACGGGAAGAGTAAGAGTTCTGTGACCATCAAATGAAGATGGGGAAGAGAAAATGGTGATCCGAGGCACTAGGAAGTGCTCATTAAAGCTCATAAAATGGTGATCCGGCTGCCTCGGAGTGCCATTTTCTCTTCCCCATCTAAATCCAATCATTTATATAATCTTGAAGAGTGCCCAATAGATCTCTTCTACATTACTCCCACAGATGCGCTCACTCCCATCTGCCTGAGTTTTGTGACAATGTTTGTGTTTAAAAGCTGGCTTGTTTTGTAGATTTGCTGTTGCAACTCTAAATCTACTGAACAAATACATATTTGCATTGTTTTTTCTTTGTCAAGACCTTTGCAGTTCACCCTGGCTTGCCATCAATCCATTTCTGGTCCAAATCCTGACTGAAGGAAGCCCATTCTTCATTTTCAATGCTTAGAGTTAATCAGAATGAACTCATGGGCTTTTGTTTGTCCATTTGCCGTGTAGGATTGGAGACAATGGGACTGAGGTCCGGACGTGGACACAACATTTAGATGTTTCGATCCCTAAGGTGGGGACCTGTTTTTGTTCTAACTTCAGCATTGTGGCACCAAAGGCAATCACGCTGTAAAAGGCATTGTTCATCACCAAAACTGTTGAATTGTCACATTCTCACACATAACTGGTCTCAGGATGCTTTACTTTTGCATGACTGATGGCTGTGTTCACCTTTTTTTCTCCAGACAATCCTTTTCCGGGGGCTCCAGACAATCAGAAAGAGGATTTATCAGGAAAAAAACTCCTTCAATCCTCAGCAATCTAGCCTGTGGACCTTTATCGGAAAATCAGTCCATACCTAACATTTCCCTTGAGAATAGGTGCTGCCCTTCATAACTACAGACTATCCTCCAAGATTCTTCTTCTCACTCTGGTGCAGATGCACTCACACCTGCCTGCTGGTGCTACTGACTGTTATTCAATTATCATTTCACATGAGAAGTGGCAGTTCTAATGCTGACATGAGCTTGGAAGAAACTCTTGGCATATTTATTCAACAATGTGTCAAAAGAGTCTCTCAGGCTCACTTGCTTTTAGGCAAAAAGGGTCCTTGCTAACATCCTTTTACATGAGTAAATTATGTACCTAATGAAATAATGTAGATCCAAAGAGATCAGGCAGATTTTACAGATTTTTCTGTTCCTGCCAATGACTCTATATATATATATATATATATATATATATATAAAACTAAATAGCTAATAGAAGCTAACGGAGGTTGGCCTTTCCTGGAGCAAACAGGGGGACTAGCTGCTACCGCTAGTACTGACAGCTCATCTGCTACCTGGCAATCAAAAGAACACACTGCTATTTTTTCTAAATTTCAAGTTTTGATTTTAAACCTGAATGTTTTTTGTACCAGGCTGTAAACATGTTTATTTCTGTTGTGAAGTTAGCATTTTTAATATTGGAGTAAATGTGAACTTGCTCTTTCCCGAGCCGGTTCCTAGTGGATGACGGGGAAACTGCAATTTTTGTCATTGTCTCTTAAACCTGTGGCAGCAGGCTGCATCTTGTTCACATACTTCCCTGCTGCACTGCACAAAGTGCTGGAGGATTCTGCTAGCAGGCACAACTCAGACCAGACAGTACCGGATGCATAGGGCTCAAACACAATCAAAGCCCCCTATGGTTCCTTACGTATTACAGCTTGTAAACATGTTGTGCTAATTTCAGAGGATGTGAACAAACAATGCTTTAAATAAACACAACTTACTCAAGGCAGACAGAATGAACATGCCTAATTTTGATTAAAAGCAAGTGTGTGGTCAGCCTTAAGTATTCAATAGAAGGGAGTGCTAAGTGAACTTTCTCTAAATTTTTCTGGTTTTTGATGATAAGAAAACAACTTTTGGAGGATTTCTTAGATTGTACTTTGTTGTGTCAACCATTTGGGGGCAAAATAAGAGAGGAGTAGGTAGGTTGGAGAGATGTAGAAGTGAGAGAGTTTGGGTGGATGCCTGATTTTGCTACATGTGACGCAGGTTTGAAGAAAGCTTGGAAAAGGAATTCTGGCCAACTTGTGATATAACAGCCGACCATAACATACTTCTGTGTAAAATACAAGGTGATCGTTTCTCAGCATCTGGTGAGATGCTGATTGAATCTAAACTAACCTTTACCCCTTTGACGTGATAACTTCACCGCTATTTGTAGCTAACAGCATCATGTCCATGGCAACAGAAATCATTCTAACTCAACATCATCACTCACCAGTTGTGGAGTCGTCATTGCTATGCAAATTGACTCATGTGGTACATTCAAAATGTAAACCTAGTAAAGTCTTCAAAATAAAATCCAGTTTATGCATTTTTTAAGATTGTGTGTGTGTCTTACCTCTGACGATGAGCTCTCCAAAGTTGGAGACGGCAGCCCCTCTGGGGGACAGGGTGATGCAGCGATAGAGGTCCTGCTCTCCACGCTGTGCCTCCACCTGAAAAGTTGCCATCAGTCGCTTGTGGCTCAACCGCGACAACAGAGAAGTGTCAAGCACCACGCCATTCCTCCGCTGGCAGTCAGACAAAGAGCACACAGAGAGAAAACCACTTGTTTACTTAAAGTCTATCAAGTGATTAAAAACGGGCAGCAGGCTGAGAAGCAGACGGCTAAACAAAGGAGGATAGTGGAGAAGGCCGGATAATGAATATGTGATAAATGTCAGTGCTAACAATACCATTTGCTCCAGAGACCTCCTGAGTTGTTTTGCTTCACCGGTACTGGAGCTGACATCTCCTCAGCTCTCACCGTGCTGATGTGTCAGCGCTCCAGGCACACTGGCAATTGGCTCAAGCAGTGCCGAAGGAAATCAGAGGCCAGCGCTCAAAATGAGCTGTTCCAGGTGCGAGATACAATATATATACAGCCCTCTCGAAGAATAAGTAGATTATTATGTAAGCTGTCACCTGCTCCCACTTTCTACAAGTAAGCAGCTTTGGCATCCAAAGTTTGAATTGGTTTAGGAAGATGGGAGAAAAATTGTACCAAAAATATGAAATTACATCTGTAGTGGTCGCCCAAAGCTACAAATGATATTTTATGTAATTTTATCTTCCAAATCTTTTTCTTAAATGTTCGTTTTCGTTTTTCACACATTGGTTACAAGCAATATTTTCATTTACCTGCTTTTATTCAATTAGGATTTGGTATCATTTGTAATTCAGTTTACGACTCCAAACATGTTTAACTTAAACAGCTTTGGTTTTGATTTTGTAAAACAGAAATACTGAGTAAATATGATGCTAACTAACTTAGAAACATTATGCCGATAGTTTGTTTGGAATAGCTACCAGCGGGGGAAAAGTGTAGGAGAGCAGCTCAACGTGGGTCGTGAGCAGACTTCCTCAGCAGCAGCGAGATCAAAGAGAACGCAGCAATTAGCAGACTCACATTTATGATCAAACAGGCCCTGAACAATGTTTAAGGACAGGAGGACGTTATAGATGGTGTAATTTTACCGCTTTTTGGTTTTTACCAGTTTTACTTTTCCAAACGGGAGAAACAAGGAACAAACCAACGTTGACTCCAGCTGAGAGATTTGGTATGTAGTCAAACAAGGAAGAAAGTAGTTTTTTTCCCATGAGTCTTGTATTTGTGCACCTCCTATGACCGATTCATAAATGTTAAAACTGATTTATTGTCTTTTCAATACGTTCTTTTTTTCATGTTGACAATCCTCAAAGGCATGAATGCAGAGCTAGGGTAAGGGTGACAGGAATGCCAGGGGTGGATCACCAGGAATGCTGAGATCTCATTTGCTGCCATTGTTTCAAAAACACTTAAATGTTAATGCTTCAAGGTCAGAGGGGAAGTGTCGGCATTCAGACGAGGATTTCTGAGGGCTAAGATTAGCTTCCACACAGACGAGGGAAACTGAAACTACTTCCAGCCGACTTACAGACAAATTTGACATATGTACCTTTAAAGAAAAAGACGTGATGTTCAGAACACTAACAAAAGCAAAAGTGCTAAATTACTAACATTTTACCTGCAACAATTTAACATTTAAAAGAAGGGCTAAGAGTCTTTCTGCATAATTCCCCTAAAAACAGAGACGATGCTGATAGATCGAAAATTCAACTTTTTCCTGCAGCTACAAGCTGACAGAAGGTGACAGCAGCTCTCAGTCACTGACAGTCCTATTCTTGGACATTAAAAAAATAATGATTCAACATAGTTTGGGGAATAACAGCAGCGGGATTTACGGCTTTGACTATTTGTGGCTAGACTTTTCTTTTAGGTTTTTGGGCCCAAAAGTCTTAGAACGCGGAACACACTTCACGAGAACGCTTCAAGCACTAACGAGCCAGAATACACAACGAGTGACATAAAGCAAACACGTAGAAAATCACTGTCATGTTGGACTGAAATGTCATTTTTGCTGTCATTATTGGTAGATTGGAGTTTTTGAGGTCTTTTGTTAACTTGCTAAATCTTAATGGCTTAAGGATTTTGTTGGCTTCTATATCTGATAATGTGGTATGCTGAGGTTTTCAAAATAGTCATAGCGATGCTTAAAAGTGATGTTAATTTATATGCTGTCTTATACACAAATGCAAAACCTATCCGGTCTGGCCACGACCCGTAGACAGAGCTCAGGCGGGGGTCGAAGCTACAATTGTCTTTCAAACTGTCTGTACCGTACTGGACAGCATCAGGTCCACTCCAAGCAAGAAGAAGAAGAAAAGAAAAAAAAAAAACGAGGCAGTCATGGTGTCCAACAACAACCTCAACAAATTATGTTACAGTTCTGCCGTCATCAGAATATAGAAAAAAAAACTGTACTGTAATGGTGCTAAACCTGTCCAACATCTCTCTACAAACATAAAAAAGTTGTGATTGGCCTAGCTTAAGCTTAGTCCGGCCAATGGTAGACCTGCTGAGGTCATGGACATGGCTAGACCAACCTGTGGAGCTAAATCTTTTGCTACTGCTGTGGTTGTTCTTCATTTCTAGGCTATTTAAACTCAGTAAATACTAAGGATGTCCCGTTCCGATATCGATATCAGAAATAGGTCTGACATTGGCCCAAAAACACTGAATCGGATTGTATCGGACTGCATCAAAAGTCTCTGATAAGAAGTCCATTTCGCTTTGAATTTTATTCCAGAAATTCTATCTAGCATGCAACGCCCACGTGACCAGAACAGTGCATGCTAGCGAAGTAGCAAAGAGCAAGAGTGATGTCGGCCGTGTGGCAGTATTTTTGGTTAAAGTCCACAAAAGAAAGTGTGGCTCAGTGCTACATTTGCCATGCACATGTTTCCCGTGGTGGAGCAGAACTGGGAAAGGTTATTAAGTCCAACCTCATTGCACGCTTAGGCCTAGTCCACACGTAGCCAGGTTTTTTTAAAACGAATATCCGCCCCTCCAAAAACTTGCATCCACACCACCTCATTTAAAAAAAAACTCTGTCCACACGTACCCGGATAAATACGTTGTTAAGGACATGCCAGACCTGTAGGCGGCAGTACTTCCCCCGATCTTAACCTCGTCCTTCGTCTGTGGTCTTCCGCAAGGAGCAGTAATTCCTCTTGCAAAAACAAACAAGCAAAAAGCGCTTGGACGATTGATAAAGCGAGCGCAGCTCTGAGGGCTTCCATGCTGTCGGCTAGTGTAAACACAGGTCGCACACGTGATGTCAGCATTTTTTGTCGCGGAAAGTGACGTTGCGGACCTTAAAACTCCGGTTTTGTCTGTCCACACGCAGACACCCAAAACGGAGAAAACACAGATCTTCACTTTGGCCGGAGTTTTTAAAAAGATCCGTTTTCGTGTGAAAAAACTCTGTTTTCGTGTGGATGACAGGCCAAAACGTAGAAAAATATCTATGTTTTGGCAGATCTCCGGCTACGTGTGGATAGGGGCTTAGAAGCGGCATCACAAAACACTGCCTGAGTGTTTTCGCAGTGTGTGAAATTGAAACTTAGGACACTAAACTTGTAACAGTTGGTCAGTGAGCTATTTTGTTTTTCTTATGTCCCTGCCCTCAGCTGTTCCTACCATTTGCTGATGGTAAAACAGAACTAAAGTGACCTTGAATTAGTATTATCCACTTTTAAACTAAAAATGTTTGTTTATGTATTTACTTATAATATTTTTCAGTCTTTTCATTTCTTAATTCCTTTACTCATTTGTTATACATTATGTTTAAGGTTTACATTGATGCAACCAATGTGTTTTTTGGGGGGGGGGGGGGGGGGGGGTTATGAACTCAGCTTTTGCTGCCATTCAGCTACTGTACTGGCCTGACAATCCATCTTATATATGTAAATATGTAGTCTGGCAAGGAGCCATTGAATCCACCCAGTCTTGGGGTGGATTCTATGATGGTCTCCTCATGCAGTTGTTCATGGGGCAGTCTGCTGTACTCCATCAAAGAAGAACCAAATATATACATTTTCTAAATAAATTACGTCTATCTGCTCATATCTCAACGAAAAGCCCAAGTTTAAATAGTCTGAAGTTGACCCCAAAGCTGTTTCAAATGATTTCCGTTTGTGAGCCGACGCCATTTTTGTTGTTTTTCTCAACTCTAACGTTAAGCGTGCTGAACAAACATAAAGCGCTCTGATTTAAAAAACTGTTTGGGCCAATGGTAGACCTGCTGAGGCTACAATAGACTTCTGGGCCACCACTCTACAGTTGTCTAAGTAGTAGAGGTGCTGAAAAAATCGATTCAAGTCTGAATCGGAATTCTTATTTATAAAGATTCAGAATCAATTCACAAAGATTCAGAATCGATTCACAAAGGTTCAGAATCGATTCACAAAGGTTCAGAATCGATTCCAAGAACTCAAATATTTGGCGTGTTACAGGTTTGAGATGCCGTTTTTTGATCTTTGTTAGGAGAGTCAGTACTCCGTTTACTTTTGTGCTCCCATAAATTGAGATGATTTATGTTTGAATCTGCTGATGAGAGGGCACTTGAATGTCATTTTTTCCATACTCAGAAATTTGAGATATTCTCATATTTATTTTCTAAGTTGATAAATGAGTACTCAGGATTACTCGTGTAACTTGTTTCTACACATACCTGAAAAGTATTTGACTGTATTATTTTCAAGGCTACTGTTGGGTAACTACAGATTTGTTATATTTTACAAGGTAAGCATAAATAAATGTTGCCTTTTGGTCAAAAGATTGTTTCTGTTTACAGTTTTAGGATCACTTTATTTTACATAGTAAATTTGCATTTTTGTAGCATGACCAGTTTAAAGTCAAATAAAAATGTACCATAGCTTTAACTAACTTGTACAACAAAGTAGTTCATCCTGGAGCTGGCACTCTTTGTTAATACTGACTGTGAATTGATTTAAATAGAGAATCGAGAATTGATTCTGAATCGAATCGGCACCCCAAGAATCGGAATCGAATCAAATCGTGAGTTGCTCTAAGATTCACATCCCTACTAAGTAGCAACATCGACTTTCTAATAAAGGTTCTACAGAAACTGAAACTCAGCCATGTTGACTGCAAAGCTTGTTATAACCATTGCTAACATGAAACTGTTGTTTTGCATAGCCTAATTAAAATGGTAAATGGTAAATGGCCGGTATTTGAGCACCTTCTTGAGTCCTGGAACCCCCCAAGGTGCTTCACAACACAACTGGTCATTCACCCATTCACACATACATTCACACACTGGTGGGGATGAGCTACGATGTAGCCACAGCTGCCCTGGGGAGCACTGACAGAGGCGAGGCTGCCGAGCACTGGCGCCAACAATTATTATTAAGTCAACCAAATCTGTGTGCAAACCTTGAGCCATGGTGGAATCTTGACAGAGACAGAAGTACATGAACTAGGATGTTTAGAGACAGTGTGAGATCAGCTTAAACACCATAACGCAGTACCCTTCTACAGATTCTGCAACCAGTTCAGGTTTCAGTGCTGCAAACATGTAGCCTGGCAAGCCAGACTAAATAAATGTATTATTTAGTCTGGCCATGCTCCATTATCGGCTCTCAGTTGTGGGGCGGGTTCTACCGTTGTCTTTCAAATGATCCCTGCATTCCACTGGAAAATGAATGTGACATACTCTTGTTTCACTCTGTTGCATCATCCCTCCCACCAGGCATATAGAATGCCCTGATTGGCCCACAAAGTGGATAAAGCTCTGTGATTTGTTCACTAAGCAGATAGAGCACTATGATTGGCCCACCATTATGGACCAATCACAGCTCTTTGTGTGTTTGAAACCCCTCTAGAGAGTTGTGATTGGCCAGCCAGAGTCCTGGTAGGAGCTGCTGAGGTTCCAATGGAGCGTGCCTAGACCATTCTTTGCAAAGCAAGAATTTGGTCTAGTTCACTAGGCTAGCAAACATGTGCTTCACATCATTTTACCAGTTTACCTAAAGGAGCATGATAAATTAGAATGTAAATGTTTTCTTTAAATGCAAGAAAAATAGAAACTGATTCAAAAAGTCAACTAGAAACTGCAATTTGGAATAAAATGGTTTCTTTTAACAGCTAAATGACCTTGTGCTGTTGTTTCTACGCCATCTCCAGTACCATTCAATAATTCACGCCCCGAGCTGCGGGCTGGACTGTTCAAGCATAGATGACATATAAGAAGAAAACAAAATCCACCCTCACATGCCCGCTCTCATTCTCACCTCCAGCAGGAAGGGCTCCGTTTCCGAAACTTTGCCGGTGGCTACACACTGAAACGAGGCATTCTGCCCGGCATTCACCTCCACATCACCCAGCCGGGAGAAATGAGGCACCTTGTCTGTAAAGCGAGGACAAACAGGAAACACACAAACACGCTGGTGAAAGTGGCAAATGTGGAACCGAGTGCTTCTGTCTAAACATAATAAACACGACGAGATGAAGAGCAGAAGCTTTATAGGCAGGGAAACAAAAAGCTGACGTGAAACCTCACATACAGCAGTGTGTGCTGTCGTCATCCAAAAGGTAATTTTGGGAGCTAGCATGACTTATTGATCTAATCTCTCCTTCCACAGTATTTTAAGTGATATGCATAAACATACCTGGGCATATTAAAAACATATCAAAATACAGAGAAAGAACATTTAAAGCTACAGTGTATGCTGCTTCATACACTCCAACATTCAGCACAAGTAAAACTGCAGAAACTAACATATCTAGAATAAACACTGCTTGGTGACACTAAAAGTTGCCACCCAAAAAAAAAGTCACACTAATATTTGGGTGGACCGCCTTTAGCCTTGACAACACACACATTCGCTGTGGCATCGTTCCGATAAGCTACAAGGTCACACGATTTATTTCCATCCAATGTTGCATTAGTGTGTCACCCAGATCTTGCACTGATGATGGTAGAGTCTGACCGCTGCACAAAGCCTTCTCCAGCACATCCCAAAGATTCTCAGTGAGGTTAAGGTCTGGACTCCATGTGTGAAAATGATGTCTCATGCTGCCTGAACCACTCTTTCACTATTTGAGCCTGATGAATCGTGGCATTGTTATGTTGGAATATGCCCGTGCCATCAGGAAAAACAACCTGGTCATTCAGGATATTCAGGTAGTGAGCTGACTTCATTGTTGGAGCACATCCTGTTGCTGAACCTAGACCTGACCATCTGCAGCATGCCCAGATCATAATACTGCCCCCACAGGCTTCTACAGTAGGCATTAGGGGTGATGGGAGCATCACTTCATCTGCCTCTCTTCTTACCTGATGCACCATCACTCTGGAACAGGGTCCATATGGACTCATCAGACCACATGACCTGCTTCCATTGCTCTAGAGTCCAATCTTCTTCTAAAATCTTTTTTTCCAGTTTGCCTCACTTATTAGTGATTTTCTTACGGCCACAAGGCTGTTCAGTCCCAGTCCCTTGAATTCCCTTGGCATTGTGCATGTGGAAATGCTCTTACTCCCTTAATTAAACCTAGCTCTGAGTTCTACTGTTGCTTTTCTTTGGTTTGATTTCACCAAACGTTTAAGTGATTCCTGATCACGATCTTTCAGGATTTTTTTCCGGCCACATTTCTTCTTCTAAGAAGAAGAAGAAGGAGAAATCATTTCTATAGCGCCCCTCAAGATAAAAATGACGAGGCGCTTATGATGATGGGTCCCTAGTATCCTTCTAATTTTTAGTAGTACGTTGGACATTTCTTAACCCAATTTTTGGCGTTTCTGCAATCTCCATGTTTTCTCTTCTTGATGTATGCCGATAATCTGACCCTTCTCAGACTAAAATCTTTTCCACGTACACCAGATGTTCTTTCGACATGATTGTTTAAGAGATGATAAGCAACTCATTGCACCAATTGTGGTTAAATAAGTTGTTGCCAGCTGAAAAATAATCACTAATGCATTCATTATCCAATAGGAGGCTCCTACCTATTTGCTCAGTTGAATCCAGGTGGCAACTTTTTTTCAGTGCATCTAGTGCATATGGCGAAGTACTGGCAGATAAGTCATAAAACACACGGTTTCATTGTATTTTTAAAGAAAGAGGTACCTTTGTGTAGTACAGCGTTAATCTGCTGATTTCCTGATGCTACTGGCTAATTTACACAAGTTTCAAAATCAAGCTAACGTCATTCGTGTACAAATGACGACACGATTTATTAGACAAAGTAGCGTCTATAATCATAGAGCAGAGCGAGCAGGCCTGTGGTGTAAACAGAATACATGCTTTTCTGTGGTTGAGAGTTTCATCTGAATTTCCCTGGACTAAATTAGATTCTAGTGCTGTCATGTTTGGTTTTTCACAGCAACATCTGACTGAGAATAGAATCCTTGAAATTCCATCTCACATTCTCCACATATCTCTTTTCTGCCGCTGCAGTCTTCTACGCGCTCTGTTCACCCAGAAAGCTTGGAGATAATAATTGATTTCCTGGCGTGTATATCTTCATCCATTAATAACTCATTTCACACGTGCATCACATGGGCTGTTAAGATAGCTGAAGTGACCCCAAAAAGAATGTGAAAAAAGTGGGAGAAGACACTCCACGGAGAACACTCGGTATGCTGCCAGTATTTTGTCTGAGCGAGACGAGCATAAACTCTCACATCGTATCTTCAAGTCTAATGCTCATGGAAGTCATTTGAGGATGACTTGGTTGAATCATTAATTACTGAGAAGATTTAATTTAAAATCTAAAAGTTCTGCAGGGCGGACACGTGACTCGCTGAGCTGTCATTAATACTGCCAGCGATGAATGAGACCAGGTAAATCAGTCTCAAATGTGTTTTGGCTGTCCAGCATGTTGGATCTTTATTCACCACGGCCTTTTATTATAAGATTGAAACGTGTGTTGGAGAAGGACTTTGTTAAAAAGCACAGATATCAAACAAGGAGATAAAAAAGTGGATTTTTTTTCCTTTAAAGGGCCATTCTTCTGGTTGTCATTTAGGCTTATTATGTTTCTAGTGCTGGCAGTTGAGGGGAGCAACTCTACATCCCTATAGGGAGCCTAAGTCACGCCCATCTACTTCCGGATCATGAGTCCCCGAAGAAGGAAAAAATGAATGCATGTCAATGGGGCTAAAAATGCTATTATCTAATTCTGCTTGTTAGGCGCCATGGATTTCACATGTGATGTCCGTGAATTTTAAAGCCACATTTTGATACCAAGAGCGCGCTTATTTTCGCTATTTTAAAAACGCTATTTTAGGTTTTGTGTGAAAATAAGTCCAAATGCGCTTCACGAAAGTGACGTCATCGAACCAGACACGGAGAAAACTGAGGGAAAATGGCTGTAAGATCAGCTAATTTCCCACAGGAGGAAAGAACCACCATAAATCTGGTCATTTGGTGAGTAGCAGCTACGCTAGGGGAGAGGAGATTATGTGATGTCACATATGCGTCGTGCCGATTTCTGGTGTGTAGTCATGCTAATTACAAACGTTTACGAGCTAATGAATCTCAAAGTACGTAACTGGCGTGGTCAAAATGCCCATCATTACTTTTCATTTAAATTGCACATTATGTGTGATTGAGGATCTAAGGCAAAGCAGATTAGAAAATAGCTCTTTTAGCCCCGTTGACTTGCATTCATTTTTTGTTCTTCCAGGGACCCGTAAGCCGACCGGAAAGGGAGGAGACTTAAGCTCCATGTGACTTTGGCCACTTTGGGGGAAAAATGCTCTACAAATAACTTGTATAACGAAACAGCAATTATGCAGTCAATTTACAAAATTGTTTAGCAAATCAAATTATAACAACTATAATGATAATAATAATAATAATAATAATGAGAATAATTATAATAATAATAAACATTTATACTTTTGTTTTAGGCCAAAAGGGGGTGGGGTCATTTGACTGATAATAGGTAACTTCCTAACTAAAAATACCTAAATCAACATTTGTGGCTGTTTTGATGCATTTTCTCATCAAGACGTTTCAAAATGTCTTTACAAAAAGATCTTTGCAAAATCTCTTTTTCATAAATTGCAGCAGAGAAACTCATCCTGAAGGCTAAACATCACCACTGAAGTTCTTTTTAGGAATAATATGGGATAACATTTATCAAATACACTTGATACTTCATAAAACTCATTTCCTGAGTCTTTGCCATTTACATTTTAACCACAGATCTCAACTAAAGAACACATCTTTCTAAAATAAGCAGTCTGCAGACAAGATAAAAACAGATCATCAGCAAGACTAGTTTGGAGAAAACGAGGCCAATACTGACAGCTCAACCCTATCAGGTTAAATAAAAGACTAACAAGGACTTTTGCTAAGTATAAATGATAAATAAATAAAGAGACAGACTTGTATCCCAGTATGAGAGTTCTTTGTAACAGTGCTAATCAGTAACTTGGAGTTACACAGTTGCATTAATGAATGGGTGCGCCATGGCATCCACTCACCTAAAAGCTACAAAACAAAGCTTTGTGCTTATTTTAGGTGTTTGGTGTACAAATACTGCAAAATTTGTATTTGCCACCACTAAAATGATGAGTCTGTGTTTAAAAGAATACAAATTTTAGTTGCTTATTTTAAGAGGTTTATTTCACATCCTCAGCCAGTCCTCTCTTTCCATGAGCGCCTGAAAAGGAATTCTGAATTTCATGAGTTCATAAAATCCCCACATTATCATTCATTAACATTTTACCTCACAGCTGAAAAAAAATCTTCTAGTTTTCACTGAAGGCTTGGCAGCAATGACTGAAACACGACGAGACTAGTGACCGCAATTTTACCCAAATTGGATTTTTTTGTCCAATCTGGTAGACTGAAGCTACTTACTGATGTTTCTAAAAGCTAAACAAGTTTGTTTCTGATGACAGAAGAACAACAACAACGTCTAAAAAAAATTACTGAAAAATGTACATTTGGTTAAAGTTTCATTCAATAGGATGGAAGCAACCTTTGACATTGACTACTGACCAATCAGATCCTTGAATTCCATTAGATTTTGGTTTAAGGTTCTTTTTTATAATTATTTTACATAATTTTAAATACAAACATGATAACATTGTGGTGGAGGGTGCATGCTGGCCTCCGTTGGTAGCACTGTTGCTTTCCAGCCAGAAGGTTGCAGGTTCAAAACCCAGCCGCAGCCAATCAGCATGGAGCATGTTCTACCCCGTATACTCATGGGTTTTCTCCGGTTTCCTCCCACAAGCCAAAACATGCATGTTAGACTAAACCATCAGCTCCTTTCGATTAAAAAAAAACTGCAAAATACATAAAAAGGATATAAAATTATTGAACTGCTTTTTATTGCACTCTTCTCTAATGCAGACCAATCAGATTTAATTTTGCATGAAGCTCAACAGCTGCACCATGAGCATGCATCTTTACCAGTGACTATACGGAGTTTGCTAAGCCTAAAGCTTAAGACCACTGGTGATTGATGGCACATTCAAAATAACATGAAAGCTCAAATCTTAATCTCACAGAGAAAAAAATATGAATTCAAAACAGCCAATGGCTGTCCTGCTTTTGCATCACATTAGGAAGCACGGCAATCAACTGAAAAGGTTAGCTGTTCAGCCTGGACAAACGAGCCCCTCACCCCTCACTCTGCAGACATTCAGAAGGTAGATGTGCTTACAAAGCCCCCCTACTTTCGTGAGCAGAATTGCCTTCA